>NW_026698294.1:0-236076 GCF_030435755.1 Ochotona princeps
CCACCAACTCCACATTCACAGGCAACTTCAGCGCCACAGCCGTTTTCAGATAGCCCTCAATGCAAAGGCTCTAGACGCAAATATTGGTGTGAGAGCTAATTCAATCAAGGAAACACTGCATGTTGGTGAAGGGCATATTGAAGAAGGATCAGCCGAGTGGTTCTTGTGGGAGAACAACTCCATTTGGCTCACTAACTTCACACACCATCAGGCTTCCAAGCAGCTCTCAAGGAAACTCAGTTTTCACACTCTATGCTTAGTGCCCTTTGAGTGCATTATCTAGGAATGAACCTGGTAGAGCATCCCACACAAACGAATGCTCCACATGCGGGTTTCACATGCCACCAACTCCACATTCACAGGCAACTTCAGCGCCACAGCCGTTTTCAGATAGCCCTCAATGCAAAGGCTCTAGACGCAAATATTGGTGTGAGAGCTAATTCAATCAAGGAAACACTGCATGTTGGGGAAGGGCATATTGAAGAAGGATCAGCCGAGTGGTTCTTGTGGGAGAACAACTCCATTTGGCTCACTAACTTCACACACCATCAGGCTTCCAAGCAGCTCTCAAGGAAACTCAGTTTTCACACTCTATGCTTAGTGCCCTTTGAGTGCATTATCTAGGAATGAACCTGGTAGAGCATCCCACACAAACGAATGCTCCACATGCGGGTTTCACATGACACCAACTCCACATTCACAGGCAACTTCAGCGCCACAGCCGTTTTCAGATAGCCCTCAATGCAAAGGCTCTAGACGCCAATATTGGTGTGAGAGCTAATTCAATCAAGGAAACACTGCATGTTGGTGAAGCGCATATTGAAGAAGGATCAGCCGAGTGGTTCTTGTGGGAGAACAACTTCATTTGGCTCACTAACTTCACACACCATCAGGCTTCCAAGCAGCTCTCAAGGAAACTCAGTTTTCACACTCTATGCTTAGTGCCCTTTGAGTACCTAGGACTGAAATGAAGCTTGGTGAGCATCCCACATAAACGAATGCTCCACATGCGGGTTTCACATGCCACCAACTCCACATTCTCACGGAACTTCAGCGCCACAGCCGTTTTCCGATGGCCCTCAATGCAAAGGCTCTAGACGCCAATATTGGTGTGAGAGCTAATTCAATCAAGGAAACACTGCATGTTGGTGAAGGGCATATTGAAGAAGGATCAGCCGAGTGGTTCTTGTGGGAGAACAACTTCATTTGGCTCACTAACTTCACACACCATCAGGCTTCCAAGCAGCTCTCAAGGAAACTCAGTTTTCACACTCTAGGCTTAGTGCCCTTTGAGTGCATTATCTAGGAATGAACCCGGTAGAGCATCCCACACAAACGAATGCTCCACATGCGGGTTTCACATGCCACCAACTCCACATTCACAGGCAACTTCAGCGCCACAGCCGTTTTCAGATAGCCCTCAATGCAAAGGCTCTAGACGCAAATATTGGTGTGAGAGCTAATTCAATCAAGGAAACACTGCATGTTGGTGAAGGGCATATTGAAGAAGGATCAGCCGAGTGGTTCTTGTGGGAGAACAAATCCATTTGGCTCACTAACTTCACACACCATCAGGCTTCCAAGCAGCTTTCAAGGAAACTCAGTTTTCACACTCTATGCTTAGTGCCCTTTGAGTGCATTATCTAGGAATGAACCTGGTAGAGCATGCCACACAAACGAATGCTCCACATGCGGGTTTCACATGCCACCAACTCCACATTCACAGGCAACTTCAGCGCCACAGCCGTTTTCAGATAGCCCTCAATGCAAAGGCTCTAGACGCAAATATTGGTGTGAGAGCTAATTCAACAAGGAAACACTGCATGTTGGTGAAGGGCATATTGAAGAAGGATCAGCCGAGTGGTTCTTGTGGGAGAACAACTCCATTTGGCTCACTAACTTCACACACCATCAGGCTTCCAAGCAGCTCTCAAGGAAACTCAATTTTTACACTCTATGCTTAGTGCCCTTTGAGTGCCTAGGACTGAAATGAAGCTTGGTGAGCATCCCACACAAACGAATGCTCCACATGCGGGTTTCACATGCCACCAACTCCACATTCACAGGCAACTTCAGTGCCACAGCCGTTTTCAGATAGCCCTCAATGCAAAGGCTCTAGACGCAAATATTGGTGTGAGAGCTAATTCAATCAAGGAAACACTGCATGTTGGTGAAGGGCATATTGAAGAAGGATCAGCCGAGTGGTTCTTGTGGGAGAACAACTTCATTTGGCTCACTAACTTCACACACCATCAGGCTTCCAAGCAGCTCTCAAGGAAACTCAGTTTTCACACTCTATGCTTAGTGCCCTTTGAGTGCTTTATCTAGAAATGAACCTGGTAGAGCATCCCACACAAACGAATGCTCCACATGCGGGTTTCACATGCCACCAACTCCACATTCACAGGCAACTTCAGCGCCACAGCCGTTTTCAGATATCCCTCAATGCAAAGGCTCTAGACACAAATATTGGTGTGAGAGTTAATTCAATCAAGGAAACACTGCATGTTGGTGAAGGGCATATTGAAGAAGGATCAGCCGAGTGGTTCTTGTGGGAGAACAACTCCATTTGGCTCACTAACTTCACACACCATCAGGCTTCCAAGCAGCTCTCAAGGAAACTCAGTTTTCACACTCTATGCTTAGTGCCCTTTGAGTGCATTATCTAGGAATGAACCTGGTAGAGCATCCCAAACAAACGAATGCTCCACATGCGGGTTTCACATGCCACCAACTCCACATTCACAGGCAACTTCAGCGCCACAGCCGTTTTCAGATAGCCCTCAATGCAAAGGCTCTAGACGCAAATATTGGTGTGAGAGCTAATTCAATCAAGGAAACACTGCATGTTGGTGAAGGGCATATTGAAGAAGGATCAGCCGAGTGGTTCTTGTGGGAGAACAACTCCATTTGGCTCACTAACTTAACACACCATCAGGCTTCCAAGCAGCTCTCAAGGAAACTCAGTTTTCACACTCTATGCTTAGTGCCCTTTGAGTACCTAGGACTGAAATGAAGCTTGGTTAGCATCCCACACAAACGAATGCTCCACATGCGTGTTTCACATGACACCAACTCCACATTCACAGGCAACTTCAGCGCCACAGCCGTTTTCAGATAGCCCTCAATGCAAAGGCTCTAGACGCAAATATTGGTGTGAGAGCTAATTCAATCAAGGAAACACTGCATGTTGGTGAAGAGCATATTGAAGAAGGATCAGCCGAGTGGTTCTTGTGGGAGAACAACTCCATTTGGCTCACTAACTTCACACACCATCAGGCTTCCAAGCAGCTCTCAAGGAAACTCAGTTTTCACACTCTATGCTTAGTGCCCTTTGAGTGCATTATCTAGGAATGAACCTGGTAGAGCATCCCACACAAACGAATGCTCCTCATGCGGGTTTCACATGCCACCAACTCCACATTCACAGGCAACTTCAGCGCCACAGCCGTTTTCAGATAGCCCTCAATGCAAAGGCTCTAGACGCAAATATTGGTGTGAGAGCTAATTCAATCAAGGAAACACTGCATGTTGGGGAAGGGCATATTGAAGAAGGATCAGCCGAGTGGTTCTTGTGGGAGAACAACTTCATTTGGCTCACTAACTTCACACACCATCAGGCTTCCAAGCAGCTCTCAAGGAAACTCAGTTTTCACACTCTATGCTTAGTGCCCTTTGAGTACCTAGGATTGAAATGAAGTTTGGTTAGCATCCCACACAAACGAATGCTCCACATGCGGGTTTCACATGCCACCAACTCCACATTCACAGGCAACTTCAGCGCCACAGCCGTTTTCAGATAGCCCTCAATGCAAAGGCTCTAGACGCAAATATTGGTGTGAGAGCTAATTCAATCAAGGAAACACTGCATGTTGGGGAAGGGCATATTGAAGAAGGATCAGCCGAGTGGTTCTTGTGGGAGAACAACTTCATTTGGCTCACTAACTTCACACACCATCAGGCTTCCAAGCAGCTCTCAAGGAAACTCAGTTTTCACACTCTATGCTTAGTGCCCTTTGAGTACCTAGGATTGAAATGAAGCTTGGTTAGCATCCCACACAAACGAATGCTCCACATGCGGGTTTCACATGCCACCAACTCCACATTCACAGGCAACTTCAGCGCCACAGCCGTTTTCAGATAGCCCTCAATGCAAAGGCTCTAGACACAAATATTGGTGTGAGAGCTAATTCAATTAAGGAAACACTGCATGTTGGTGAAGGGCATATTGAAGAAGGATCAGCCGAGTGGTTCTTGTGGGAGAACAACTTCATTTGGCTCACTAACTTCACACACCATCAGGCTTCCAAGCAGCTCTCAAGGAAACTCAGTTTTCACACTCTATGCTTAGTGCCCTTTGAGTGCATTGTCTAAGAATGAACCTGGTAGAGCATCCCACACAAACGAATGCTCCACATGCGGGTTTCACATGCCACCAACTCCACATTCACAGGCAACTTCAGCGCCACAGCCGTTTTCAGATAGCCCTCAATGCAAAGGCTCTAGACGCAAATATTGGTGTGAGAGCTAATTCAATCAAGGAAACACTGCATGTTGGTGAAGGGCATATTGAAGAAGGATCAGCCGAGTGGTTCTTGTGGGAGAACAACTCCATTTGGCTCACTAACTTAACACACCATCAGGCTTCCAAGCAGCTCTCAAGGAAACTCAGTTTTCACACTCTATGCTTAGTGCCCTTTGAGTACCTAGGATTGAAATGAAGCTTGGTTAGCATCCCACACAAACGAATGCTCCACATGCGGGTTTCACATGACACCAACTCCACATTCACAGGCAACTTCAGCGCCACAGCCGTTTTCAGATAGCCCTCAATGCAAAGGCTCTAGACGCAAATATTGGTGTGAGAGCTAATTCAATCAAGGAAACACTGCATGTTGGTGAAGAGCATATTGAAGAAGGATCAGCCGAGTGGTTCTTGTGGGAGAACAACTCCATTTGGCTCACTAACTTCACACACCATCAGGCTTCCAAGCAGCTCTCAAGGAAACTCAGTTTTCACACTCTATGCTTAGTGCCCTTTGAGTGCATTATCTAGGAATGAACCTGGTAGAGCATCCCACACAAACGAATGCTCCACATGCGGGTTTCACATGCCACCAACTCCACATTCACAGGCAACTTCAGCGCCACACCCGTTTTCAGATAGCCCTCAATGCAAAGGCTCTAGACGCAAATATTGGTGTGAGAGCTAATTCAATCAAGGAAACACTGCATGTTGGTGAAGGGCATATTGAAGAAGGATCAGCCGAGTGGTTCTTGTGGGAGAACAACTTCATTTGGCTCACTAACTTCACACACCATCAGGCTTCCAAGCAGCTCTCAAGGAAACTCAGTTTTCACACTCTATGCTTAGTGCCCTTTGAGTACCTAGGATTGAAATGAAGCTTGGTTAGCATCCCACACAAACGAATGCTCCACATGCGGGTTTCACATGCCACCAACTCCACATTCACAGGCAACTTCAGCGCCACAGCCGTTTTCAGATAGCCCTCAATGCAAAGGCTCTAGACGCCAATATTGGTGTGAGAGCTAATTCAATCAAGGAAACACTGCATGTTGGTGAAGGGCATATTGAAGAAGGATCAGCCGAGTGGTTCTTGTGGGAGAACAACTCCATTTGGCTCACTAACTTCACACACCATCAGGCTTCCAAGCAGCTCTCAAGGAAACTCAGTTTTCACACTCTATGCTTAGTGCCCTTTGAGTGCCTAGAACTGAAATGAAGCTTGGAGAGCATCCCACACAAACGAATGCTCCACATGCGGGTTTCACATGCCACCAACTCCACATTCACAGTCAATTTCAGCGCCACTGCCGTTTTCAGATAGCCCTCAATGCAAAGGCTCTAGACGCAAATATTGGTGTGAGAGCTAATTCAATCAAGGAAACACTGCATGTTGGTGAAGGGCATATTGAAGAAGGATCAGCCGAGTGGTTCTTGTGGGAGAACAACTCCATTTGGCTCACTAACTTCACACACCATCAGGCTTCCAAGCAGCTCTCAAGGAAACTCAGTTTCACACTCTATGCTTAGTGCTCTTTGTGTGCCTAGACTGAAATGATGCTTGGTGAGCATCCTACACAAACGAATGCTCCACATGCGGGTTTCACATGCCACCAACTCCACATTCAGAGGCAACTTCAGCGCCACAGCCGTTTTCAGATAGCCCTCAATGCAAAGGCTGTAGACGCAAATATTGGTGTGAGAGCTAATTCAATCAAGGAAACACTGCATGTTGGTGAAGGGCATATTGAAGAAGGATCAGCCGAGTGGTTCTTGTGGGAGAACAACTCCATTTGGCTCACTAACTTCACACACCATCAGGCTTCCAAGCAGCTCTCAAGGAAACTCAGTTTTCACACTCTATGTTTAGTGCCGTTTGAATGCATTATCTAGGAATGAACCTGGGAGAGCATCCCACACAAACGAATGTTCCACATGCGGGTTTCACATGCCACCAACTCCACATTCACAGGCAACTTCAGCGCCACAGCCGTTTTCAGATAGCCCTCAATGCAAAGGCTCTAGACGCAAATATTGGTGTGAGAGCTAATTCAATCAAGGAAACACTTCATGTTGGTGAAGGGCATATTGAAGAAGGATCAGCCGAGTGGTTCTTGTGGGAGAACAACTCCATTTGGCTCACTAACTTCACACACCATCAGGCTTCCAAGCAGCTCTCAAGGAAACTCAGTTTTCACACTCTATGCTTAGTGCCCTTTGAGTGCATTATCTAGGAATGAACCTGGTAGAGCATCCCACACAAACGAATGCTCCACATGCGGGTTTCACATGCCACCAACTCCACATTCACAGGCAACTTCAGCGCCACAGCCGTTTTCAGATAGCCCTCAATGCAAAGGCTCTAGACGCAAATATTGGTGTGAGAGCTAATTCAATCAAGGAAACACTGCATGTTGGTGAAGGGCATATTGAAGAAGGATCAGTCGAGTGGTTCTTGTGGGAGAACAACTTCATTTGGCTCACTAACTTCACACACCATCAGGCTTCCAAGCAGCTCTCAAGGAAACTCAGTTTTCACACTCTATGCTTAGTGCCCTTTGAGTGCATTGTCTAAGAATGAACCTGGTAGAGCATCCCACAGAAACGAATGCTCCACATGCGGGTTTCACATGCCACCAACTCCACATTCACAGGCAACTTCAGCGCCACAGCCGTTTTCAGATAGCCCTCAATGCAAAGGCTCTAGATGCAAATATTGGTGTGAGAGCTAATTCAATCAAGGAAACACTGCATGTTGGTGAAGGGCATATTGAAGTAGGATCAGCAGAGTGGTTCTTGTGGGAGAACAACTCCATTTGGCTCACTAACTTCACACACCATCAGGCTTCCAAGCAGCTCTCAAGGAAACTCAGTTTTCACACTCTATGCTTAGTGCCCTTTGAGTGCATTATCTAGGAATGAACCTGGTAGAGCATCCCAAACAAACGAATGCTCCACATGCGGGTTTCACATGCCAACAACTCCACATTCACAGGCAACTTCAGCGCCACAGCCGTTTTCAGATAGCCCTCAATGCAAAGGCTCTAGACGCAAATATTGGTGTGAGAGCTAATTCAATCAAGGAAACACTGCATGTTGGTGAAGGGCATATTGAAGAAGGATCAGTCGAGTGGTTCTTGTGGGAGAACAACTCCATTTGGCTCACTAACTTCACACACCATCAGGCTTCCAAGCAGCTCTCAAGGAAGCTCAGTTTTCACACTCTATGCTTAGTGCCCTTTGAGAGCATTATCTAAGAAAGAACCTGGTAGAGCATTCCACACAAACGAATGCTCCACATGCGGGTTTCACATGCCACCAACTCCACATTCACAGGCAACTTCAGCGCCACAGCAGTTTTCAGATAGCCCTCAATGCAAAGGCTCTAGACGCAAATATTGGTGTGAGAGCTAATTCAATCAAGGAAACACTGCATGTTGGTGAAGGGCATATTGAAGAAGGATCAGCCGAGTGGTTCTTGTGGGAGAACAACTCCATTTGGCTCACTAACTTCACACACCATCAGGCTTCCAAGCAGCTCTCAAGGAAACTCAGTTTTCACACTCTATGCTTAGTGCCATTTGAGTGCCTAGAACTGAAATGAAGCTTGGAGAGCATCCCACACAAACGAATGCTGCACATGCGGGTTTCACATGACACCAACTCTACATTCACATGCAATTTCAGCGCCACTGCCGTTTTCAGATAGCCCTCAATGCAAAGCCTCTAGACGCAAATATTGGTGTGAGAGCTAATTCAATCAAGGAAACACTGCATGTTGGTGAAGGGCATATTGAAGAAGGATCAGCCGAGTGGTTCTTGTGGGAGAACAACTCCATTTGGCTCACTAACTTCACACACCATCAGGCTTCCAAGCAGCTCTCAAGGAAACTCAGTTTCACACTCTATGCTTAGTGCTCTTTGTGTGCCAAGACTGAAATGATGCTTGGTGAGCATCCTACACAAACGAATGCTCCACATGCGGGTTTCACATGCCACCAACTCCACATTCACAGGCAACTTCAGCGCCACAGCCGTTTTCAGATAGCCCTCAATGCAAAGGCTCTAGATGCAAATATTGGTGTGAGAGCTAATTCAATCAAGGAAACACTGCATGTTGGTGAAGGGCATATTGAAGAAGGATCAGCCGAGTGGTTCTTGTGGGAGAACAACTCCATTTGGCTCACTAACTTCACACACCATCAGGCTTCCAAGCAGCTCTCAAGGAAACTCAGTTTTCACACTCTATGCTTAGTGCCCTTTGAGTGCATTATCTAGGAATGAACCTGGTAGAGCATCCCACACAAACGAATGTTCCACATGCGGGTTTCACATGCCACCAACTCCACATTCACAGGCAACTTCAGCGCCACAGCCGTTTTCAGATAGCCCTCAATGCAAAGGCTCTAGACGCCAATATTGGTGTGAGAGCTAATTCAATCAAGGAAACACTGCATGTTGGTGAAGGGCATATTGAAGAAGGATCAGCCGAGTGGTTCTTGTGGGAGAACAACTCCATTTGGCTCACTAACTTCACACACCATCAGGCTTCCAAGCAGCTCTCAAGGAAACTCAGTTTTCACACTCTATGCTTAGTGCCCTTTGAGTGCCTAGGACTGAAATGAAGCTTGGAGAGCATTCCACACAAACGAATGCTCCACATGCGGGTTTCACATGACACCAACTCCACATTCACAGGCAATTTCAGCGCCACAGCCGTTTTCAGATAGCCCTCAATGCAAAGGCTCTAGACGCCAATATTGGTGTGAGAGCTAATTCAATCAAGGAAACACTGCATGTTGGTGAAGGGCATATTGAAGAAGGATCAGCCGAGTGGTTCTTGTGGGAGAACAACTCCATTTGGCTCACTAACTTCACACACCATCAGGCTTCCAAGCAGCTCTCAAGGAAACTCAGTTTTCACACTCTATGCTTAGTGCCCTTTGAGTGCATTATCTAGGAATGAACAAGGTAGAACATCCCACACAAATGAATGTTCCACATGCGGGTATCACATGCCACCAATTCCACATTCACAGGCAACTTCAGCGCCACAGCCGTTTTCAGATAGCCCTCAATGCAAAGGCTCTAGACGCCAATATTGGTGTGAGAGCTAATTCAATCAAGGAAACACTGCATGTTGGTGAAGGGCATATTGAAGAAGGATCAGCCGAGTGGTTCTTGTGGGAGAACAACTCCATTTGGCTCACTAATTTCACACCATCAGGCTTCCAAGCAGCTCTCAAGGAAACTCAGTTTTCACACTCTATGCTTAGTGCCCTTTGAGTGCCTAGGACTGAAATGAAGCTTGGAGAGCATTCCACACAAACGAATGCTCCACATGCGGGTTTCACATGACACCAACTCCACATTCACAGGCAATTTCAGCGCCACTGCCGTTTTCAGATAGCCCTCAATGCAAAGGCTCTAGACGCAAATATTGGTGTGAGAGCTAATTCAATCAAGGAAACACTGCATGTTGGTGAAGGGCATATTGAAGAAGGATCAGCCGAGTGGTTCTTGTGGGAGAACAACTCCATTTGGCTCACTAACTTCACACACCATCAGGCTTCCAAGCAGCTCTCAAGGAAACTCAGTTTTCACACTCTATGCTTAGTGCTCTTTGTGTGCCTAGGACTGAAATGAAGCTTGGTGAGCATCCTACACAAACGAATGCTCCACATGCGGGTTTCACATGCCACCAACTCCACATTCACAGGCAACTTCAGTGCCACAGCCGTTTTCAGATAGCCCTCAATGCAAAGGCTCTAGATGCAAATATTGGTGTGAGAGCTAATTCAATCAAGGAAACACTGCATGTTGGTGAAGGGCATATTGAAGAAGGATCAGTCGAGTGGTTCTTGTGGGAGAACAACTCCATTTGGCTCACTAACTTCACACACCATCATGCTTCCAAGCAGCTCTCAAGGAAACTCAGTTTTCACACTCTATGCTTAGTGCCCTTTGAGTGCATTATCTAGGAATGAACCTGGTAGAGCATCCCACACAAACGAATGCTCCACATGCGGGTTTCACATGCCACCAACTCCACATTCACAGGCAACTTCAGCGCCACAGCCGTTTTCAGATAGCCCTCAATGCAAAGGCTCTAGACGCAAATATTGGTGTGAGAGCTAATTCAATCAAGGAAACACTGCATGTTGGTGAAGGGCATATTGAAGAAGGATCAGCCGAGTGGTTCTTGTGGGAGAACAACTTTATTTGGCTCACTAACTTCACACACCATCAGGCTTCCAAGCAGCTCTCAAGGAAACTCAGTTTTCACACTCTATGCTTTGTGCCCTTTGAATACCTAGGACTGAATTGAAGCTTGGTGAGCATCCCACACAAACGAATGCTCCACATGCGGGTTTCACATGCCACCAACTCCACATTGACAGGCAACTTCAGTGCCACAGCCGTTTTCAGATAGCCCTCAATGCAAAGGCTCTAGACGCAAATATTGGTGTGAGAGCTAATTCAATCAAGGAAACACTGCATGTTGGTGAAGGGCATATTGAAGAAGGATCAGCCGAGTGGTTCTTGTGGGAGAACAACTCCATTTGGCTCACTAACTTCACACACCATCAGGCTTCCAAGCAGCTCTCAAGGAAACTCAGTTTTCACACTCTATGTTTAGTGCCGTTTGAATGCATTATCTAGGAATGAACCTGGGAGAGCATCCCACACAAACGAATGTTCCACATGCGGGTTTCACATGCCACCAACTCCACATTCACAGGCAACTTCAGCGCCACAGCCGTTTTCAGATAGCCCTCAATGCAAAGGCTCTAGACGCCAATATTGGTGTGAGAGCTAATTCAATCAAGGAAACACTGCATGTTGGTGAAGGGCATATTGAAGAACGATCAGTCGAGTGGTTCTTGTGGGAGAACAACTCCATTTGGCTCACTAACTTCACACACCATCAGGCTTCCAAGCAGCTCTCAAGGAAACTCAGTTTTCACACTCTATACTTAGTGCCTTTTGAGTGCATTACCTAGGAATGAACAAGGTAGAACATCCCACACAAACGAATGCTCCACATGCGGGTTTCACATGACACCAACTCCACATTCACAGGCAACTTCAGCGCCACAGCCGTTTTCAGATAGCCCTCAATGCAAAGGCTCTAGACGCCAATATTGGTGTGAGAGCTAATTCAATCAAGGAAACACTGCATGTTGGTGAAGGGCATATTGAAGAAGGATCAGCCGAGTGGTTCTTGTGGGAGAACAACTCCATTTGGCTCACTAACTTCACACACCATCAGGCTTCCAAGCAGCTCTCAAGGAAACTCAGTTTTCACACTCTATGCTTAGTGCCCTTTGAGTGCATTATCTAGGAATGAACAAGGTAGAACATCCCACACAAATGAATGTTCCACATGCGGGTATCACATGCCACCAATTCCACATTCACAGGCAACTTCAGCGCCACAGCCGTTTTCAGATAGCCCTCAATGCAAAGGCTCTAGACGCCAATATTGGTGTGAGAGCTAATTCAATCAAGGAAACACTGCATGTTGGTGAAGGGCATATTGAAGAAGGATCAGCCGAGTGGTTCTTGTGGGAGAACAACTCCATTTGGCTCACTAATTTCACACCATCAGGCTTCCAAGCAGCTCTCAAGGAAACTCAGTTTTCACACTCTATGCTTAGTGCCCTTTGAGTGCCTAGGACTGAAATGAAGCTTGGAGAGCATTCCACACAAACGAATGCTCCACATGCGGGTTTCACATGACACCAACTCCACATTCACAGGCAATTTCAGCGCCACTGCCGTTTTCAGATAGCCCTCAATGCAAAGGCTCTAGACGCAAATATTGGTGTGAGAGCTAATTCAATCAAGGAAACACTGCATGTTGGTGAAGGGCATATTGAAGAAGGATCAGCCGAGTGGTTCTTGTGGGAGAACAACTCCATTTGGCTCACTAACTTCACACACCATCAGGCTTCCAAGCAGCTCTCAAGGAAACTCAGTTTTCACACTCTATGCTTAGTGCTCTTTGTGTGCCTAGGACTGAAATGAAGCTTGGTGAGCATCCTACACAAACGAATGCTCCACATGCGGGTTTCACATGCCACCAACTCCACATTCACAGGCAACTTCAGTGCCACAGCCGTTTTCAGATAGCCCTCAATGCAAAGGCTCTAGACGCAAATATTGGTGTGAGAGCTAATTCAATCAAGGAAACACTGCATGTTGGTGAAGGGCATATTGAAGAAGGATCAGTCGAGTGGTTCTTGTGGGAGAACAACTACATTTGGCTCACTAACTTCACACACCATCATGCTTCCAAGCAGCTCTCAAGGAAACTCAGTTTTCACACTCTATGCTTAGTGCCCTTTGAGTGCATTATCTAGGAATGAACCTGGTAGAGCATCCCACACAAACGAATGCTCCACATGCGGGTTTCACATGCCACCAACTCCACATTCACAGGCAACTTCAGCGCCACAGCCGTTTTCAGATAGCCCTCAATGCAAAGGCTCTAGACGCAAATATTGGTGTGAGAGCTAATTCAATCAAGGAAACACTGCATGTTGGTGAAGGGCATATTGAAGAAGGATCAGCCGAGTGGTTCTTGTGGGAGAACAACTTCATTTGGCTCACTAACTTCACACACCATCAGGCTTCCAAGCAGCTCTCAAGGAAACTCAGTTTTCACACTCTATGCTTTGTGCCCTTTGAGTACCTAGGACTGAATTGAAGCTTGGAGAGCATCCCACACAAACGAATGCTCCACATGCGGGTTTCACATGCCACCAACTCCACATTCACAGGCAACTTCAGCGCCACAGCCGTTTTCAGATAGCCCTCAATGCAAAGGCTCTAGACGCAAATATTGGTGTGAGAGCTAATTCAATCAAAGAAACACTGCATGTTGGTGAAGGGCATATTGAAGAAGGATCAGCCGAGTGGTTCTTGTGGGAGAACAACTCCATTTGGCTCACTAACTTCACACACCATCAGGCTTCCAAGCAGCTCTCAAGGAAACTCAGTTTTCACACTCTATGCTTAGTGCCCTTTGAGTGCATTATCTAGGAATGAACCTGGTAGAGCATCCCACACAAACGAATGCTCCACATGCGGGTTTCACATGCCACCAACTCCACATTCACAGGCAACTTCAGCGCCACAGCCGTTTTCAGATAGCCCTCAATGCAAAGGCTCTAGACGCAAATATTGGTGTGAGAGCTAATTCAATCAAGGAAACACTGCATGTTGGTGAAGCGCATATTGAAGAAGGATCAGCCGAGTGGTTCTTGTGGGAGAACAACTCCATTTGGCTCACTAACTTCACACACCATCAGGCTTCCAAGCAGCTCTCAAGGAAACTCAGTTTTCACACTCTATGCTTAGTGCCCTTTGAGTGCATTATCTAGGAATGAACCTGGTAGAGCATCCCACACAAACGAATGCTCCACATGCGGGTTTCACATGCCACCAACTCCACATTCACAGGCAACTTCAGCGCCACAGCCGTTTTCAGATAGCCCTCAATGCAAAGGCTCTAGACGCAAATATTGGTGTGAGAGCTAATTCAATCAAGGAAACACTGCATGTTGGGGAAGGGCATATTGAAGAAGGATCAGCCGAGTGGTTCTTGTGGGAGAACAACTCCATTTGGCTCACTAACTTCACACACCATCAGGCTTCCAAGCAGCTCTCAAGGAAACTCAGTTTTCACACTCTATGCTTAGTGCCCTTTGAGTGCATTATCTAGGAATGAACCTGGTAGAGCATCCCACACAAACGAATGCTCCACATGCGGGTTTCACATGCCACCAACTCCACATTCACAGGCAACTTCAGCGCCACAGCCGTTTTCAGATAGCCCTCAATGCAAAGGCTCTAGACGCAAATATTGGTGTGAGAGCTAATTCAATCAAGGAAACACTGCATGTTGGTGAAGGGCATATTGAAGAAGGATCAGCCGAGTGGTTACTGTGGGAGAACAACTTCATTTGGCTCACTAACTTCACACACCATCAGGCTTCCAAGCAGCTCTCAAGGAAACTCAGTTTTCACACTCTATGCTTAGTGCCCTTTGAGTACCTAAGACTGAAATGAAGCTTGGTGAGCATCCCACATAAACGAATGCTCCACATGCGGGTTTCACATGCCACCAACTCCACATTGACAGGCAACTTCAGCGCCACAGCCGTTTTCAGATAGCCCTCAATGCAAAGGCTCTAGACGCAAATATTGGTGTGAGAGCTAATTCAATCAAGGAAACACTGCATGTTGGTGAAGGGCATATTGAAGAAGGATCAGCCGAGTGGTTCTTGTGGGAGAACAACTCCATTTGGCTCACTAACTTCACACACCATCAGGCTTCCAAGCAGCTCTCAAGGAAACTCAGTTTTCACACTCTATGCTTAGTGCTCTTTGTGTGCCTAGGACTGAAATGAAGCTTGGTGAGCATCCTACACAAACGAATGCTCCACATGCGGGTTTCACATGCCACCAACTCCACATTCACAGGCAACTTCAGTGCCACAGCCGTTTTCAGATAGCCCTCAATGCAAAGGCTCTAGATGCAAATATTGGTGTGAGAGCTAATTCAATCAAGGAAACACTGCATGTTGGTGAAGGGCATATTGAAGAAGGATCAGTCGAGTGGTTCTTGTGGGAGAACAACTCCATTTGGCTCACTAACTTCACACACCATCATGCTTCCAAGCAGCTCTCAAGGAAACTCAGTTTTCACACTCTATGCTTAGTGCCCTTTGAGTGCATTATCTAGGAATGAACCTGGTAGAGCATCCCACACAAACGAATGCTCCACATGCGGGTTTCACATGCCACCAACTCCACATTCACAGGCAACTTCAGCGCCACAGCCGTTTTCAGATAGCCCTCAATGCAAAGGCTCTAGACGCAAATATTGGTGTGAGAGCTAATTCAATCAAGGAAACACTGCATGTTGGTGAAGGGCATATTGAAGAAGGATCAGCCGAGTGGTTCTTGTGGGAGAACAACTTGATTTGGCTCACTAACTTCACACACCATCAGGCTTCCAAGCAGCTCTCAAGGAAACTCAGTTTTCACACTCTATGCTTTGTGCCCTTTGAATACCTAGGACTGAATTGAAGCTTGGTGAGCATCCCACACAAACGAATGCTCCACATGCGGGTTTCACATGCCACCAACTCAACATTGACAGGCAACTTCAGTGCCACAGCCGTTTTCAGATAGCCCTCAATGCAAAGGCTCTAGACGCAAATATTGGTGTGAGAGCTAATTCAATCAAGGAAACACTGCATGTTGGTGAAGGGCATATTGAAGAAGGATCAGCCGAGTGGTTCTTGTGGGAGAACAACTCCATTTGGCTCACTAACTTCACACACCATCAGGCTTCCAAGCAGCTCTCAAGGAAACTCAGTTTTCACACTCTATGTTTAGTGCCGTTTGAATGCATTATCTAGGAATGAACCTGGGAGAGCATCCCACACAAACGAATGTTCCACATGCGGGTTTCACATGCCACCAACTCCACATTCACAGGCAACTTCAGCGCCACAGCCGTTTTCAGATAGCCCTCAATGCAAAGGCTCTAGACGCCAATATTGGTGTGAGAGCTAATTCAATCAAGGAAACACTGCATGTTGGTGAAGGGCATATTGAAGAACGATCAGTCGAGTGGTTCTTGTGGGAGAACAACTCCATTTGGCTCACTAACTTCACACACCATCAGGCTTCCAAGCAGCTCTCAAGGAAACTCAGTTTTCACACTCTATACTTAGTGCCTTTTGAGTGCATTACCTAGGAATGAACAAGGTAGAACATCCCACACAAACGAATGCTCCACATGCGGGTTTCACATGACACCAACTCCACATTCACAGGCAACTTCAGCGCCACAGCCGTTTTCAGATAGCCCTCAATGCAAAGGCTCTAGACGCCAATATTGGTGTGAGAGCTAATTCAATCAAGGAAACACTGCATGTTGGTGAAGGGCATATTGAAGAAGGATCAGCCGAGTGGTTCTTGTGGGAGAACAACTCCATTTGGCTCACTAACTTCACACACCATCAGGCTTCCAAGCAGCTCTCAAGGAAACTCAGTTTTCACACTCTATGCTTAGTGCCCTTTGAGTGCATTATCTAGGAATGAACAAGGTAGAACATCCCACACAAATGAATGTTCCACATGCGGGTATCACATGCCACCAATTCCACATTCACAGGCAACTTCAGCGCCACAGCCGTTTTCAGATAGCCCTCAATGCAAAGGCTCTAGACGCCAATATTGGTGTGAGAGCTAATTCAATCAAGGAAACACTGCATGTTGGTGAAGGGCATATTGAAGAAGGATCAGCCGAGTGGTTCTTGTGGGAGAACAACTCCATTTGGCTCACTAATTTCACACCATCAGGCTTCCAAGCAGCTCTCAAGGAAACTCAGTTTTCACACTCTATGCTTAGTGCCCTTTGAGTGCCTAGGACTGAAATGAAGCTTGGAGAGCATTCCACACAAACGAATGCTCCACATGCGGGTTTCACATGACACCAACTCCACATTCACAGGCAATTTCAGCGCCACTGCCGTTTTCAGATAGCCCTCAATGCAAAGGCTCTAGACGCAAATATTGGTGTGAGAGCTAATTCAATCAAGGAAACACTGCATGTTGGTGAAGGGCATATTGAAGAAGGATCAGCCGAGTGGTTCTTGTGGGAGAACAACTCCATTTGGCTCACTAACTTCACACACCATCAGGCTTCCAAGCAGCTCTCAAGGAAACTCAGTTTTCACACTCTATGCTTAGTGCTCTTTGTGTGCCTAGGACTGAAATGAAGCTTGGTGAGCATCCTACACAAACGAATGCTCCACATGCGGGTTTCACATGCCACCAACTCCACATTCACAGGCAACTTCAGTGCCACAGCCGTTTTCAGATAGCCCTCAATGCAAAGGCTCTAGACGCAAATATTGGTGTGAGAGCTAATTCAATCAAGGAAACACTGCATGTTGGTGAAGGGCATATTGAAGAAGGATCAGTCGAGTGGTTCTTGTGGGAGAACAACTACATTTGGCTCACTAACTTCACACACCATCATGCTTCCAAGCAGCTCTCAAGGAAACTCAGTTTTCACACTCTATGCTTAGTGCCCTTTGAGTGCATTATCTAGGAATGAACCTGGTAGAGCATCCCACACAAACGAATGCTCCACATGCGGGTTTCACATGCCACCAACTCCACATTCACAGGCAACTTCAGCGCCACAGCCGTTTTCAGATAGCCCTCAATGCAAAGGCTCTAGACGCAAATATTGGTGTGAGAGCTAATTCAATCAAGGAAACACTGCATGTTGGTGAAGGGCATATTGAAGAAGGATCAGCCGAGTGGTTCTTGTGGGAGAACAACTTCATTTGGCTCACTAACTTCACACACCATCAGGCTTCCAAGCAGCTCTCAAGGAAACTCAGTTTTCACACTCTATGCTTTGTGCCCTTTGAGTACCTAGGACTGAATTGAAGCTTGGAGAGCATCCCACACAAACGAATGCTCCACATGCGGGTTTCACATGCCACCAACTCCACATTCACAGGCAACTTCAGCGCCACAGCCGTTTTCAGATAGCCCTCAATGCAAAGGCTCTAGACGCAAATATTGGTGTGAGAGCTAATTCAATCAAAGAAACACTGCATGTTGGTGAAGGGCATATTGAAGAAGGATCAGCCGAGTGGTTCTTGTGGGAGAACAACTCCATTTGGCTCACTAACTTCACACACCATCAGGCTTCCAAGCAGCTCTCAAGGAAACTCAGTTTTCACACTCTATGCTTAGTGCCCTTTGAGTGCATTATCTAGGAATGAACCTGGTAGAGCATCCCACACAAACGAATGCTCCACATGCGGGTTTCACATGCCACCAACTCCACATTCACAGGCAACTTCAGCGCCACAGCCGTTTTCAGATAGCCCTCAATGCAAAGGCTCTAGACGCAAATATTGGTGTGAGAGCTAATTCAATCAAGGAAACACTGCATGTTGGTGAAGCGCATATTGAAGAAGGATCAGCCGAGTGGTTCTTGTGGGAGAACAACTCCATTTGGCTCACTAACTTCACACACCATCAGGCTTCCAAGCAGCTCTCAAGGAAACTCAGTTTTCACACTCTATGCTTAGTGCCCTTTGAGTGCATTATCTAGGAATGAACCTGGTAGAGCATCCCACACAAACGAATGCTCCACATGCGGGTTTCACATGCCACCAACTCCACATTCACAGGCAACTTCAGCGCCACAGCCGTTTTCAGATAGCCCTCAATGCAAAGGCTCTAGACGCAAATATTGGTGTGAGAGCTAATTCAATCAAGGAAACACTGCATGTTGGGGAAGGGCATATTGAAGAAGGATCAGCCGAGTGGTTCTTGTGGGAGAACAACTCCATTTGGCTCACTAACTTCACACACCATCAGGCTTCCAAGCAGCTCTCAAGGAAACTCAGTTTTCACACTCTATGCTTAGTGCCCTTTGAGTGCATTATCTAGGAATGAACCTGGTAGAGCATCCCACACAAACGAATGCTCCACATGCGGGTTTCACATGCCACCAACTCCACATTCACAGGCAACTTCAGCGCCACAGCCGTTTTCAGATAGCCCTCAATGCAAAGGCTCTAGACGCAAATATTGGTGTGAGAGCTAATTCAATCAAGGAAACACTGCATGTTGGTGAAGGGCATATTGAAGAAGGATCAGCCGAGTGGTTACTGTGGGAGAACAACTTCATTTGGCTCACTAACTTCACACACCATCAGGCTTCCAAGCAGCTCTCAAGGAAACTCAGTTTTCACACTCTATGCTTAGTGCCCTTTGAGTACCTAAGACTGAAATGAAGCTTGGTGAGCATCCCACATAAACGAATGCTCCACATGCGGGTTTCACATGCCACCAACTCCACATTGACAGGCAACTTCAGCGCCACAGCCGTTTTCAGATAGCCCTCAATGCAAAGGCTCTAGACGCAAATATTGGTGTGAGAGCTAATTCAATCAAGGAAACACTGCATGTTGGTGAAGGGCATATTGAAGAAGGATCAGCCGAGTGGTTCTTGTGGGAGAACAACTCCATTTGGCTCACTAACTTCACACACCATCATGCTTCCAAGCAGCTCTCAAGGAAACTCAGTTTTCACACTCTATGCTTAGTGCCCTTTGAGTGCATTATCTAGGAATGAACCTGGTAGAGCATGCCACACAAACGAATGCTCCACATGCGGGTTTCACATGCCACCAACTCCACATTCACAGGCAACTTCAGCGCCACAGCCGTTTTCAGATAGCCCTCAATGCAAAGGCTCTAGATGCAAATATTGGTGTGAGAGCTAATTCAATCAAGGAAACACTGCATGTTGGGGAAGGGCATATTGAAGAAGGATCAGCCGAGTGGTTCTTGTGGGAGAACAACTTCATTTGGCTCACTAACTTCACACACCATCAGGCTTCCAAGCAGCTCTCAAGGAAACTCAGTTTTAACACTCTATGCCTAGTGCCCTTTGAGTGCCTAGGACTGAAATGAAGCTTGGTGAGCATCCCACACAAACGAATGCTCCACATGCGGGTTTCACATGCCACCAACTCCACATTCACAGGCAACTTCAGCGCCACAGCCGTTTTCAGATAGCCCTCAATGCAAAGGCTCTAGACGCAAATATTGGTGTGAGAGCTAATTCAATCAAGGAAACACTGCATGTTGGTGAAGGGCATATTGAAGAAGGATCAGCCGAGTGGTTCTTGTGGGAGAACAACTTCATTTGGCTCACTAACTTCACACACCATCAGGCTTCCAAGCAGCTCTCAAGGAAACTCAGTTTTCACACTCTATGCTTAGTGCCCTTTGAGTGCATTATCTAGGAATGAACCTGGTAGAGCATCCCACACAAACGAATGCTCCACATGCGGGTTTCACATGCCACCAACTCCACATTCACAGGCAACTTCAGCGCCACAGCCGTTTTCAGATAGCCCTCAATGCAAAGGCTCTAGACGCAAATATTGGTGTGAGAGCTAATTCAATCAAGGAAACACTGCATGTTGGTGAAGGGCATATTGAAGAAGGATCAGTCGAGTGGTTCTTGTGGGAGAACAACTCCATTTGGCTCACTAACTTCACACACCATCAGGCTTCCAAGCAGCTCTCAAGCAAACTCAGTTTTCACACTCTATGCTTAGTGCCCTTTGAGTGCATTATCTAGGAATGAACCTGGTAGAGCATGCCACACAAACGAATGCTCCACATGCGGGTTTCACATGCCACCAACTCCACATTCACAGGCAACTTCAGCGCCACAGCCGTTTTCAGATAGCCCTCAATGCAAAGGCTCTAGACGCAAATATTGGTGTGAGAGCTAATTCAATCAAGGAAACACTGCATGTTGGTGAAGGGCATATTGAAGAAGGATCAGCCGAGTGGTTCTTGTGGGAGAACAACTCCATTTGGCTCACTAACTTCACACACCATCAGGCTTCCAAGCAGCTATCAAGGAAACTCAGTTTTCACACTCTATGCTTAGTGCACTTTGAGTACCTAGGATTGAAATGAAGCTTGGTTAGCATCCCACACAAACGAATGCTCCACATGCGGGTTTCACATGCCACCAACTCCACATTCACAGGCAACTTCAGCGCCACAGCCGTTTTCAGATAGCCCTCAATGCAAAGGCTCTAGACGCAAATATTGGTGTGAGAGCTAATTCAATCAAGGAAACACTGCATGTTGGTGAAGGGCATATTGAAGAAGGATCAGCCGAGTGGTTCTTGTGGGAGAACAACTCCATTTGGCTCACTAACTTCACACACCATCAGGCTTCCAAGCAGCTCTCAAGGAAACTCAGTTTTCACACTCTATGCTTAGTGCTCTTTGTGTGCCTAGAACTGAAATGAAGCTTGGTGAGCATCCCACACAAACGAATGCTCCACATGCGGATTTCACATGCCACCAACTCCACATTCACAGGCAACTTCAGCGCCACAGCCGTTTTCAGATAGCCCTCAATGCAAAGGCTCTAGACGCCAATATTGGTGTGAGAGCTAATTCAATTAAGGAAACACTGCATGTTGGTGAAGGGCATATTGAAGAAGGATCAGCCGAGTGGTTCTTGTGGGAGAACAACTTCATTTGGCTCACTAACTTCACACACCATCAGGCTTCCAAGCAGCTCTCAAGGAAACTCAGTTTTCACACTCTATGCTTAGTGCCCTTTGAGTGCATTATCTAAGAATGAACCTGGTAGAGCATCCCACACAAACGAATGCTCCACATGCGGGTTTCACATGCCACCAACTCCACATTCACAGGCAACTTCAGCGCCACAGCCGTTTTCAGATAGCCCTCAATGCAAAGGCTCTAGATGCAAATATTGGTGTGAGAGCTAATTCAATCAAGGAAACACTGCATGTTGGGGAAGGGCATATTGAAGAAGGATCAGCCGAGTGGTTCTTGTGGGAGAACAACTCCATTTGGCTCACTAACTTCACACACCATCAGGCTTCCAAGCAGCTCTCAAGGAAACTCAGTTTTCACACTCTATGCTTAGTGCCCTTTGAGTGCATTATCTAGGAATGAACCTGGTAGAGCATCCCACACAAACGAATGCTCCACATGCGGGTTTCACATGCCACCAACTCCACATTCACAGGCAACTTCAGCGCCACAGCCGTTTTCAGATAGCCCTCAATGCAAAGGCTCTAGACGCAAATATTGGTGTGAGAGCTAATTCAATCAAGGAAACACTGCATGTTGGTGAAGGGCATATTGAAGAAGGATCAGCCGAGTGGTTCTTGTGGGAGAACAACTCCATTTGGCTCACTAACTTCACACACCATCAGGCTTCCAAGCAGCTCTCAAGGAAACTCAGTTTTCACACTCTATGCTTAGTGCCCTTTGAGTGCATTATCTAGGAATGAACCTGGTAGAGCATCCCACACAAACGAATGCTCCACATGCGGGTTTCACATGCCAACAACTCCACATTCACAGGCAACTTCAGTGCCACAGCCGTTTTCAGATAGCCCTAAATGCAAAGGCTCTAGACGCAAATATTGGTGTGAGAGCTAATTCAATCAAGGAAACACTGCATGTTGGTGAAGGGCATATTGAAGAAGGATCAGCCGAGTGGTTCTTGTGGGAGAACAACTCCATTTGGCTCACTAACTTCACACACCATCAGGCTTCCAAGCAGCTCTCAAGGAAACTCAGTTTTCACACTCTATGCTTAGTGCCCTTTGAGTGCCTAGGACTGAAATGAAGCTTGGTGAGCATCCCACATAAACGAATGCTCCACTTGCGGGTTTCACATGCCACCAACTCCACAGTGACAGGCAACTTCAGCGCCACAGCCGTTTTCAGATAGCCCTCAATGCAAAGGCTCTAGACGCAAATATTGGTGTGAGAGCTAATTCAATCAAGGAAACACTGCATGTTGGTGAAGGGCATATTGAAGAAGGATCAGCCGAGTGGTTCTTGTGGGAGAACAACTCCATTTGGCTCACTAACTTCACACACCATCAGGCTTCCAAGCAGCTCTCAAGGAAACTCAGTTTTCACACTCTATGCTTAGTGCCCTTTGAGTGCCTAGGACTGAAATGAAGCTTGGTGAGCATCTCACACAAACGAATGCTCCACATGCGGGTTTCACATGACACCAACTCCACATTCACAGGCAACTTCAGCGCCACAGCCGTTTTCAGATAGCCCTCAATGCAAAGGCTCTAGACGCAAATATTGGTGTGAGAGCTAATTCAATCAAGGAAACACTGCATGTTGGTGAAGGGCATATTGAAGAAGGATCAGCCGAGTGGTTCTTGTGGGAGAACAACTCCATTTGGCTCACTAACTTCACACACCATCAGGCTTACAAGCAGCTCTCAAGGAAACTCAGTTTTCACACTCTATGCTTAGTGCCCTTTGAGTGCATTATCTAGGAATGAACCTGGTAGAGCATCCCACACAAACGAATGCTCCACATGCGGGTTTCACATGCCACCAACTCCACATTCACAGGCAACTTCAGCGCCACAGCCGTTTTCAGATAGCCCTCAATGCAAAGGCTCTAGACGCAAATATTGGTGTGAGAGCTAATTCAATCAAGGAAACACTGCATGTTGGTGAAGGGCATATTGAAGAAGGATCAGCCGAGTGGTTCTTGTGGGAGAACAACTCCATTTGGCTCACTAACTTCACACACCATCAGGCTTCCAAGCAGCTCTCAAGGAAACTCAGTTTTCACACTCTATGCTTAGTGCCCTTTGAGTACCTAGGACTGAAATGAAGCTTGGTTAGCATCCCACACAAACGAATGCTCCACATGCGGGTTTCACATGCCACCAACTCCACATTCACAGGCAACTTCAGCGCCACAGCCGTTTTCAGATAGCCCTCAATGCAAAGGCTCTAGACACAAATATTGGTGTGAGAGCTAATTCAATTAAGGAAACACTGCATGTTGGTGAAGGGCATATTGAAGAAGGATCAGCCGAGTGGTTCTTGTGGGAGAACAACTCCATTTGGCTCACTAACTTCACACACCATCAGGCTTCCAAGCAGCTCTCAAGGAAACTCAGTTTTCACACTCTATGCTTAGTGCCCTTTGAGTGCATTATCTAGGAATGAACCTGGTAGAGCATCCCACACAAACGAATGCTCCACATGCGGGTTTCACATGCCACCAACTCCACATTTACAGGCAACTTCAGCGCCACAGCCGTTTTCAGATAGCCCTCAATGCAAAGGCTCTAGACGCAAATATTGGTGTGAGAGCTAATTCAATCAAGGAAACACTGCATGTTGGTGAAGGGCATATTGAAGAACGATCAGTCGAGTGGTTCTTGTGGGAGAACAACTCCATTTGGCTCACTAACTTCACACACCATCAGGCTTCCAAGCAGCTCTCAAGGAAACTCAGTTTTCACACTCTATGCTTAGTGCCCTTTGAGTGCATTATCTAAGAATGAACCTGGTAGAGCATCCCACACAAACGAATGCTCCACATGCGGGTTTCACATGCCACCAACTCCACATTCACAGGCAACTTCAGCGCCACAGCCGTTTTCAGATAGCCCTCAATGCAAAGGCTCTAGACGCCAATATTGGTGTGAGAGCTAATTCAATCAAGGAAACACTGCATGTTGGTGAAGGGCATATTGAAGAAGGATCAGCCGAGTGGTTCTTGTGGGAGAACAACTCCATTTGGCTCACTAACTTCACACACCATCAGGCTTCCAAGCAGCTCTCAAGGAAACTCAGTTTTCACACTCTATGCTTAGTGCCCTTTGAGTGCATTATCTAGGAATGAACCTGGTAGAGCATCCCACACAAACGAATGCTCCACATGCGGGTTTCACATGCCACCAACTCCACATTCACAGGCAACTTCAGCGCCACAGCCGTTTTCAGATAGCCCTCAATGCAAAGGCTCTAGACGCAAATATTGGTGTGAGAGCTAATTCAATCAAGGAAACACTGCATGTTGGTGAAGGGCATATTGAAGAAGGATCAGCCGAGTGGTTCTTGTGGGAGAACAACTCCATTTGGCTCACTAACTTCACACACCATCAGGCTTCCAAGCAGCTCTCAAGGAAACTCAGTTTTCACACTCTATGCTTAGTGCCCTTTGTGTGCCTAGAACTGAAATGAAGCTTGGTGAGCATCCCACACAAACGAATGCTCCACATGCGGGTTTCACATGCCACCAACTCCACATTCACAGGCAACTTCAGCGCCACAGCCGTTTTCAGATAGCCCTCAATGCAAAGGCTCTAGACACAAATATTGGTGTGAGAGCTAATTCAATCAAGGAAACACTGCATGTTGGTGAAGGGCATATTGAAGAAGGATCAGCCGAGTGGTTCTTGTGGGAGAACAACTCCATTTGGCTCACTAACTTCACACACCATCAGGCTTCCAAGCAGCTCTCAAGGAAACTCAGTTTTCACACTCTATGCTTAGTGCTCTTTGTGTGCCTAGAACTGAAATGAAGCTTGGTGAGCATCCCACACAAACGAATGCTCCACATGCGGGTTTCACATGCCACCAACTCCACATTCACAGGCAACTTCAGCGCCACAGCCGTTTTCAGATAGCCCTCAATGCAAAGGCTCTAGACGCAAATATTGGTGTGAGAGCTAATTCAATTAAGGAAACACTGCATGTTGGTGAAGGGCATATTGAAGAAGGATCAGCCGAGTGGTTCTTGTGGGAGAACAACTTCATTTGGCTCACTAACTTCACACACCATCAGGCTTCCAAGCAGCTCTCAAGGAAACTCAGTTTTCACACTCTATGCTTAGTGCCCTTTGAGTGCATTATCTAAGAATGAACCTGGTAGAGCATGCCACACAAACGAATGCTCCACATGCGGGTTTCACATGCCACCAACTCCACATTCACAGGCAACTTCAGCGCCACAGCCGTTTTCAGATAGCCCTCAATGCAAAGGCTCTAGATGCAAATATTGGTGTGAGAGCTAATTCAATCAAGGAAACACTGCATGTTGGTGAAGGGCATATTGAAGAAGGATCAGCCGAGTGGTTCTTGTGGGAGAACAACTCCATTTGGCTCACTAACTTCACACACCATCAGGCTTCCAAGCAGCTCTCAAGGAAACTCAGTTTTCACACTCTATGCTTAGTGCCCTTTGAGTGCATTATCTAGGAATGAACCTGGTAGAGCATCCCACACAAACGAATGCTCCACATGCGGGTTTCACATGCCACCAACTCCACATTCACAGGCAACTTCAGCGCCACAGCCGTTTTCAGATAGCCCTCAATGCAAAGGCTCTAGACGCAAATATTGGTGTGAGAGCTAATTCAATCAAGGAAACACTGCATGTTGGTGAAGGGCATATTGAAGAAGGATCAGCCGAGTGGTTCTTGTGGGAGAACAACTCCATTTGGCTCACTAACTTCACACACCATCAGGCTTCCAAGCAGCTCTCAAGGAAACTCAGTTTTCACACTCTATGCTTAGTGCCCTTTGAGTGCCTAGGACTGAAATGAAGCTTGGTGAGCATCCCACACAAACGAATGCTCCACATGCGGGTTTCACATGACACCAACTCCACATTCACAGGCAACTTCAGCGCCACAGCCGTTTTCAGGTAGCCCTCAATGCAAAGGCTCTAGACGCAAATATTGGTGTGAGAGCTAATTCAATCAAGGAAACACTGCATGTTGGTGAAGGGCATATTGAAGAAGGATCAGCCGAGTGGTTCTTGTGGGAGAACAACTCCATTTGGCTCACTAACTTCACACACCATCAGGCTTACAAGCAGCTCTCAAGGAAACTCAGTTTTCACACTCTATGCTTAGTGCCCTTTGAGTGCATTATCTAGGAATGAACCTGGTAGAGCATCCCACACAAACGAATGCTCCACATGCGGGTTTCACATGCCACCAACTCCACATTTACAGGCAACTTCAGCGCCACAGCCGTTTTCAGATAGCCCTCAATGCAAAGGCTCTAGACGCAAATATTGGTGTGAGATCTAATTTAATCAAGGAAACACTGCATGTTGGTGAAGGGCATATTGAAGAAGGATCAGCCGAGTGGTTCTTGTGGGAGAACAACTCCATTTGGCTCACTAACTTCACACACCATCAGGCTTCCAAGCAGCTCTCAAGGAAACTCAGTTTTCACACTCTATGCTTAGTGCCCTTTGAGTGCATTATCTAGGAATGAACCTGGTAGAGCATCCCACACAAACGAATGCTCCACATGCGGGTTTCACATGCCAACAACTCCACATTCACAGGCAACTTCAGTGCCACAGCCGTTTTCAGATAGCCCTAAATGCAAAGGCTCTAGACGCAAATATTGGTGTGAGAGCTAATTCAATCAAGGAAACACTGCATGTTGGTGAAGGGCATATTGAAGAAGGATCAGCCGAGTGGTTCTTGTGGGAGAACAACTCCATTTGGCTCACTAACTTCACACACCATCAGGCTTCCAAGCAGCTCTCAAGGAAACTCAGTTTTCACACTCTATGCTTAGTGCCCTTTGAGTGCCTAGGACTGAAATGAAGCTTGGTGAGCATCCCACATAAACGAATGCTCCACTTGCGGGTTTCACATGCCACCAACTCCACATTGACAGGCAACTTCAGCGCCACAGCCGTTTTCAGATAGCCCTCAATGCAAAGGCTCTAGACGCAAATATTGGTGTGAGAGCTAATTCAATCAAGGAAACACTGCATGTTGGTGAAGGGCATATTGAAGAAGGATCAGCCGAGTGGTTCTTGTGGGAGAACAACTCCATTTGGCTCACTAACTTCACACACCATCAGGCTTCCAAGCAGCTCTCAAGGAAACTCAGTTTTCACACTCTATGCTTAGTGCACTTTGAGTACCTAGGACTGAAATGAAGCTTGGTGAGCATCTCACACAAACGAATGCTCCACATGCGGGTTTCACATGACACCAACTCCACATTCACAGGCAACTTCAGCGCCACAGCCGTTTTCAGATAGCCCTCAATGCAAAGGCTCTAGACGCAAATATTGGTGTGAGAGCTAATTCAATCAAGGAAACACTGCATGTTGGTGAAGGGCATATTGAAGAAGGATCAGCCGAGTGGTTCTTGTGGGAGAACAACTCCATTTGGCTCACTAACTTCACACACCATCAGGCTTCCAAGCAGCTCTCAAGGAAACTCAGATTTCACACTCTATGCTTAGTGCCCTTTGAGTGCATTATCTAGGAATGAACCTGGTAGAGCATCCCACACAAACGAATGCTCCACATGCGGGTTTCACATGCCACCAACTCCACATTCACAGGCAACTTCAGCGCCACAGCCGTTTTCAGATAGCCCTCAATGCAAAGGCTCTAGACGCAAATATTGGTGTGAGAGCTAATTCAATCAAGGAAACACTGCATGTTGGTGAAGGGCATATTGAAGAAGGATCAGCCGAGTGGTTCTTGTGGGAGAACAACTCCATTTGGCTCACTAACTTCACACACCATCAGGCTTCCAAGCAGCTCTCAAGGAAACTCAGTTTTCACACTCTATGCTTAGTGCCCTTTGAGTGCCTAGGACTGAAATGAAGCTTGGTGAGCATCCCACATAAACGAATGCTCCACTTGCGGGTTTCACATGCCACCAACTCCACATTGACAGGCAACTTCAGCGCCACAGCCGTTTTCAGATAGCCCTCAATGCAAAGGCTCTAGACGCAAATATTGGTGTGAGAGCTAATTCAATCAAGGAAACACTGCATGTTGGTGAAGGGCATATTGAAGAAGGATCAGCCGAGTGGTTCTTGTGGGAGAACAACTCCATTTGGCTCACTAACTTCACACACCATCAGGCTTCCAAGCAGCTCTCAAGGAAACTCAGTTTTCACACTCTATGCTTAGTGCACTTTGAGTACCTAGGACTGAAATGAAGCTTGGTGAGCATCTCACACAAACGAATGCTCCACATGCGGGTTTCACATGACACCAACTCCACATTCACAGGCAACTTCAGCGCCACAGCCGTTTTCAGATAGCCCTCAATGCAAAGGCTCTAGACGCAAATATTGGTGTGAGAGCTAATTCAATCAAGGAAACACTGCATGTTGGTGAAGGGCATATTGAAGAAGGATCAGCCGAGTGGTTCTTGTGGGAGAACAACTCCATTTGGCTCACTAACTTCACACACCATCAGGCTTACAAGCAGCTCTCAAGGAAACTCAGTTTTCACACTCTATGCTTAGTGCCCTTTGAGTGCATTATCTAGGAATGAACCTGGTAGAGCATCCCACACAAACGAATGCTCCACATGCGGGTTTCACATGCCACCAACTCCACATTCACAGGCAACTTCAGCGCCACAGCCGTTTTCAGATGGCCCTCAATGCAAAGGCTCTAGACGCAAATATTGGTGTGAGAGCTAATTCAATCAAGGAAACACTGCATGTTGGTGAAGGGCATATTGCAGAAGGATCAGCCGAGTGGTTCTTGTGGGAGAACAACTCCATTTGGCTCACTAACTTCACACACCATCAGGCTTCCAAGCAGCTCTCAAGGAAACTCAGTTTTCACACTCTATACTTAGTGCCCTTTGAGTGCCTAGGACTGAAATGAAGCTTGGAGAGCATCCCACACAAACGAATGCTCCACATGCGGGTTTCACATGCCACCAACTCCACATTCACAGGCAACTTCAGCGCCACAGCCGTTTTCAGATAGCCCTCAATGCAAAGGCTCTAGACGCAAATATTGGTGTGAGAGCTAATTCAATCAAGGAAACACTGCATGTTGGTGGTGGGCATATTGAAGAAGGATCAGCCGAGTGGTTCTTGTGGGAGAACAACTTCATTTGGCTCACTAACTTCACACACCATCAGGCTTCCAAGCAGCTCTCAAGGAAACTCAGTTTTCACACTCTATGCTTAGTGCTCTTTGTGTGCCTAGAACTGAAATGAAGCTTGGTGAGCATCCCACACAAACGAATGCTCCACATGCGGGTTTCACATGCCACCAACTCCACATTCACAGGCAACTTCAGCGCCACAGCCGTTTTCAGATAGCCCTCAATGCAAAGGCTCTAGACACAAATATTGGTGTGAGAGCTAATTCAATTAAGGAAACACTGCATGTTGGTGAAGGGCATATTGAAGAAGGATCAGCCGAGTGGTTCTTGTGGGAGAACAACTCCATTTGGCTCACTAACTTCACACACCATCAGGCTTCCAAGCAGCTCTCAAGGAAACTCAGTTTTCACACTCTATGCTTAGTGCCCTTTGAGTGCATTATCTAGGAATGAACCTGGTAGAGCATCCCACACAAACGAATGCTCCACATGCGGGTTTTACATGCCAACAACTCCACATTCACAGGCAACTTCAGCGCCACAGCCGTTTTCAGATAGCCCTCAATGCAAAGGCTCTAGACGCAAATATTGGTGTGAGAGCTAATTCAATCAAGGAAACACTGCATGTTGGTGAAGGGCATATTGAAGAAGGATCAGCCGAGTGGTTCTTGTGGGAGAACAACTCCATTTGGCTCACTAACTTCACACACCATCAGGCTTCCAAGCAGCTCTCAAGGAAACTCAGTTTTCACACTCTATGCTTAGTGCTCTTTGTGTGCCTAGAACTGAAATGAAGCTTGGTCAGCATCCCACACAAACGAATGCTCCACATGCGGGTTTCACATGCCACCAACTCCACATTCACAGGCAACTTCAGCGCCACAGCCATTTTCAGATAGCCCTCAATGCAAAGGCTCTAGATGCTAAATATTGTTGTGAGAGCTAATTCAATCAAGGAAACACTGCATGTTGGTGAAGGGCATATTGAAGAAGGATCAGCCGAGTGGTTCTTGTGGGAGAACAACTCCATTTGACTCACTAACTTCACACACCATCAGGCTTCCAAGCAGCTCTCAAGGAAACTCAGTTTTCACACTCTATGCTTAGTGCCCTTCGAGTGCATTATCTAGGAATGAACCTGGTAGAGCATCCCACACAAACGAATGCTCCACATGCGGGTTTCACATGCCACCAACTCCACATTCACAGGCAACTTCAGCGCCACAGCCGTTTTCAGATAGCCCTCAATGCAAAGGCTCTAGACGCAAATATTGGTGTGAGAGCTAATTCAATCAAGGAAACACTGCATGTTGGTGAAGGGCATATTGAAGAAGGATCAGCCGAGTGGTTCTTGTGGGAGAACAACTCCATTTGGCTCACTAACTTCACACACCATCAGGCTTCCAAGCAGCTCTCAAGGAAACTCAGTTTTCACACTCTATGCTTAGTGCCCTTTGAGTACCTAGGACTGAAATGATGCTTGGTGAGCATCCCACACAAACGAATGCTCCACATGCGGGTTTCACATGCCACCAACTCCACATTCACAGGCAACTTCAGCGCCACAGCCGTTTTCAGATAGCCCTCAATGCAAAGGCTCTAGACGCAAATATTGGTGTGAGAGCTAATTCAATTAAGGAAACACTGCATGTTGGTGAAGGGCATATTGAAGAAGGATCAGCCGAGTGGTTCTTGTGGGAGAACAACTCCATTTGGCTCACTAACTTCACACACCATCAGGCTTCCAAGCAGCTCTCAAGGAAACTCAGTTTTCACACTCTATGCTTAGTGCCCTTTGAGTGCATTATCTAGGAATGAACCTAGTAGAGCATCCCACACAAACGAATGCTCCTCATGCGGGTTTCACATGCCACCAACTCCACATTCACAGGCAACTTCAGCGCCACAGCCGTTTTCAGATAGCCCTCAATGCAAAGGCTCTAGACGCAAATATTGGTGTGAGATCTAATTTAATCAAGGAAACACTGCATGTTGGTGAAGGGCATATTGAAGAAGGATCAGCCGAGTGGTTCTTGTGGGAGAACAACTCCATTTGGCTCACTAACTTCACACACCATCAGGCTTCCAAGCAGCTCTCAAGGAAACTATGTTTTCACACTCTATGCTTAGTGCCCTTTGAGTGCATTATCTAGGAATGAACCTGGTAGAGCATCCCACACAAACGAATGCTCCACATGCGGGTTTCACATGCCAACAACTCCACATTCACAGGCAACTTCAGCGCCACAGCCGTTTTCAGATAGCCCTCAATGCAAAGGCTCTAGACGCAAATATTGGTGTGAGAGCTAATTCAATCAAGGAAGCACTGCATGTTGGGGAAGGGCATATTGAAGAAGGATCAGCCGAGTGGTTCTTGTGGGAGAACAACTCCATTTGGCTCACTAACTTCACACACCATCAGGCTTCCAAGCAGCTCTCAAGGAAACTCAGTTTTCACACTCTATGCTTAGTGCTCTTTGTGTGCCTAGAACTGAAATGAAGCTTGGTCAGCATCCCACACAAACGAATGCTCCACATGCGGGTTTCACATGCCACCAACTCCACATTCACAGGCAACTTCAGCGCCACAGCCGTTTTCAGATAGCCCTCAATGCAAAGGCTCTAGACGCAAATATTGGTGTGAGAGCTAATTCAATCAAGGAAACACTGCATGTTGGTGAAGGGCATATTGAAGAAGGATCAGCCGAGTGGTTCTTGTGGGAGAACAACTCCATTTGGCTCACTAACTTCACACACCATCAGGCTTCCAAGCAGCTCTCAAGGAAACTCAGTTTTCACACTCTATGCTTAGTGCCCTTTGAGTGCCTAGGACTGAAATGAAGCTTGGTGAGCATCCCACATAAACGAATGCTAAACTTGCGGGTTTCACATGCCACCAACTCCACATTCACAGGCAACTTCAGCGCAACAGCCGTTTTCAGATAGCCCTCAATGCAAAGGCTCTAGACGCAAATATTGGTGTGAGATCTAATTCAATCAAGGAAACACTGCATGTTGGTGAAGGGCATATTGAAGAAGGATCAGCCGAGTGGTTCTTGTGGGAGAACAACTCCATTTGGCTCACTAACTTCACACACCATCAGGCTTCCAAGCAGCTCTCAAGGAAACTCAGTTTTCACACTCTATGCTTAGTGCCCTTTGAGTGCCTAGGACTGAAATGAAGCTTGAAGAGCATCCCACACAAACGAATGCTCCACATGCGGGTTTCACATGACACCAACTCCACATTCACAGGCAACTTCAGCGCCACAGCCGTTTTCAGATAGCCCTCAATGCAAAGGCTCTAGACGCAAATATTGGTGTGAGAGCTAATTCAATCAAGGAAACACTGCATGTTGGTGAAGGGCATATTGAAGAAGGATCAGCCGAGTGGTTCTTGTGGGAGAACAACTCCATTTGGCTCACTAACTTCACACACCATCAGGCTTCCAAGCAGCTCTCAAGGAAACTCAGTTTTCACACTCTATGCTTAGTGCCCTTTGAGTGCATTATCTAGGAATGAACCTGGTAGAGCATCCCACACAAACGAATGCTCCACATGCGGGTTTCACATGCCACCAACTCCACATTTACAGGCAACTTCAGCGCCACAGCCGTTTTCAGATAGCCCTCAATGCAAAGGCTCTAGACGCAAATATTGGTGTGAGAGCTAATTCAATCAAGGAAACACTGCATGTTGGTGAAGGGCATATTGAAGAAGGATCAGCCGAGTGGTTCTTGTGGGAGAACAACTCCATTTGGCTCACTAACTTCACACACCATCAGGCTTCCAAGCAGCTCTCAAGGAAACTCAGTTTTCACACTCTATGCTTAGTGCCCTTTGAGTGCATTATCTAGGAATGAACCTGGTAGAGCATCCCACACAAACGAATGCTCCACATGCGGGTTTCACATGCCACCAACTCCACATTCACAGGCAACTTCAGCGCCACAGCCGTTTTCAGATAGCCCTCAATGCAAAGGCTCTAGACGCAAATATTGGTGTGAGATCTAATTCAATCAAGGAAACACTGCATGTTGGTGAAGGGCATATTGAAGAAGGATCAGCCGAGTGGTTCTTGTGGGAGAACAACTCCATTTGGCTCACTAACTTCACACACCATCAGGCTTCCAAGCAGCTCTCAAGGAAACTCAGTTTTCACACTCTATGCTTAGTGCCCTTTGAGTGCATTATCTAGGAATGAACCTGGTAGAGCATCCCACACAAACGAATGCTCCACATGCGGGTTTCACATGCCACCAACTCCACATTTACAGGCAACTTCAGCGCCACAGCCGTTTTCAGATAGCCCTCAATGCAAAGGCTCTAGACGCAAATATTGGTGTGAGAGCTAATTCAATCAAGGAAACACTGCATGTTGGTGAAGGGCATATTGAAGAAGGATCAGCCGAGTGGTTCTTGTGGGAGAACAACTCCATTTGGCTCATTAACTTCACACACCATCAGACTTCCAAGCAGCTCTCAAGGAAACTCAGTTTTCACACTCTATGCTTAGTGCCCTTTGAGTGCATTATCTAGGAATGAACCTGGTAGAGCATCCCACACAAACGAATGCTCCACATGCGGGTTTCACATGCCACCAACTCCACATTCACAGGCAACTTCAGCGCCACAGCCGTTTTCAGATAGCCCTCAATGCAAAGGCTCTAGACGCAAATATTGGTGTGAGAGCTAATTCAATCAAGGAAACACTGCATGTTGGTGAAGGGCATATTGAAGAAGGATCAGCCGAGTGGTTCTTGTGGGAGAACAACTCCATTTGGCTCACTAACTTCACACACCATCAGGCTTCCAAGCAGCTCTCAAGGAAACTCAGTTTTCACACTCTATGCTTAGAGCTCTTTGTGTGCCTGGGACTGAAATGAAGCTTGGTGAGCATCCCACACAAACGAATGCTCCACATGCGGGTTTCACATGCCACCAACTCCACATTCACAGGCAACTTCAGCGCCACAGCCGTTTTCAGATAGCCCTCAATGCAAAGGCTCTAGACGCAAATATTGGTGTGAGAGCTAATTCAATCAAGGAAACACTGCATGTTGGTGAAGCGCATATTGCAGAAGGATCAGCCGAGTGGTTCTTGTGGGAGAACAACTCCATTTGGCTCACTAACTTCACACACCATCAGGCTTCCAAGCAGCTCTCAAGGAAACTCAGTTTTCACACTCTATGCTTAGTGCCCTTTGAGTGCATTATCTAGGAATGAACCTGGTAGAGCATCCCACACAAACGAATGCTCCACATGCGGGTTTCACATGCCACCAACTCCACATTCACAGGCAACTTCAGCGCCACAGCCGTTTTCAGATAGCCCTCAATGCAAAGGCTCTAGACGCAAATATTGGTGTGAGAGCTAATTCAATCAAGGAAACACTGCATGTTGGTGAAGCGCATATTGAAGAAGGATCAGCCGAGTGGTTCTTGTGGGAGAACAACTCCATTTGGCTCACTAACTTCACACACCATCAGGCATCCAAGCAGCTCTCAAGGAAACTCAGTTTTCACACTCTATGCTTAGTGCCCTTTGAGTGCATTATCTAGGAATGAACCTGGTAGAGCATCCCACACAAACGAATGCTCCACATGCGGGTTTCACATGACACCAACTCCACATTCACAGGCAACTTCAGCGCCACAGTCGTTTTCAGATAGCCCTCAATGCAAAGGCTCTAGACGCAAATATTGGTGTGAGAGCTAATTCAATCAAGGAAACACTGCATGTTGGTGAAGGGCATATTGAAGAAGGATCAGCGGAGTGGTTCTTGTGGGAGAACAACTTCATTTGGCTCACTAACTTCACACACCATCAGGCTTCCAAGCAGCTCTCAAGGAAACTCAGTTTTCACACTCTAAGCTTAGTGCTATTTGAGTGCATTATCTAGGAATGAACCTGGTAGAGCATCCCACACAAACGAATGCTCCACATGCGGGTTTCACATGCCACCAACTCCACATTCACAGGCAACTTCAGCGCCACAGCCGTTTTCAGATAGCCCTCAATGAAAAGGCTCTAGACACAAATATTGGTGTGAGAGCTAATTCAATCAAGGAAACACTGCATGTTGGTGAAGGGCATATTGAAGAAGGATCAGCCGAGTGGTTCTTGTGGGAGAACAACTCCATTTGGCTCACCAACTTCACACACCATCAGGCATCCAAGCAGCTCTCAAGGAAACTCAGTTTTCACACTCTATGCTTAGTGCCCTTTGAGTGCATTATCTAGGAATGAACCTGGTAGAGCATCCCACACAAACGAATGCTCCACATGCGGGTTTCACATGCCACCAACTCCACATTCACAGGCAACTTCAGCGCCACAGCCGTTTTCAGATAGCCCTCAATGCAAAGGCTCTAGACGCAAATATTGGTGTGAGAGCTAATTCAATCAAGGAAACACTGCATGTTGGTGAAGGGCATATTGAAGAAGGATCAGTCGAGTGGTTCTTGTGGGAGAACAACTCCATTTGGCTCACTAACTTCACACACCATCAGGCTTCCAAGCAGCTCTCAAGGAAACTCAGTTTTCACACTCTATGCTTAGTGCCCTTTGAGTGCATTATCTAGGAATGAACCTGGTAGAGCATCCCACACAAACGAATGCTCCACATGCGGGTTTCACATGCCACCAACTCCACATTTACAGGCAACTTCAGCGCCACAGCCGTTTTCAGATAGCCCTCAATGCAAAGGCTCTAGACGCAAATATTGGTGTGAGAGCTAATTCAATCAAGGAAACACTGCATGTTGGTGAAGGGCATATTGAAGAAGGATCAGCCGAGTGGTTCTTGTGGGAGAACAACTCCATTTGGCTCACTAACTTCACACACCATCAGGCTTCCAAGCAGCTCTCAAGGAAACTCAGTTTTCACACTCTATGTTTAGTGCCCTTTGAGTGCATTATCTAGGAATGAACCTGGTAGAGCATCCCACACAAACGAATGCTCCACATGCGGGTTTCACATGCCACCAACTCCACATTCACAGGCAACTTCAGCGCCACAGCCGTTTTCAGATAGCCCTCAATGCAAAGGCTCTAGACGCAAATATTGGTGTGAGAGCTAATTCAATCAAGGAAACACTGCATGTTGGTGAAGGGCATATTGAAGAAGGATCAGCCGAGTGGTTCTTGTGGGAGAACAACTCCATTTGGCTCACTAACTTCACACACCATCAGGCTTCCAAGCAGCTCTCAAGGAAACTCAGTTTTCACACTCTATGCTTAGTGCTCTTTGTGTGCCTAGAACTGAAATGAAGCTTGGTGAGCATCCCACACAAACGAATGCTCCACATGCGGGTTTCACATGCCACCAACTCCACATTCACAGGCAACTTCAGCGCCACAGCCGTTTTCAGATAGCCCTCAATGCAAAGGCTCTAGACGCAAATATTGGTGTGAGAGCTAATTCAATTAAGGAAACACTGCATGTTGGTGAAGGGCATATTGAAGAAGGATCAGCCGAGTGGTTCTTGTGGGAGAACAACTTCATTTGGCTCACTAACTTCACACACCATCAGGCTTCCAAGCAGCTCTCAAGGAAACTCAGTTTTCACACTCTATGCTTAGTGCCCTTTGAGTGCATTATCTAGGAATGAACCTGGTAGAGCATCCCACACAAACGAATGCTCCACATGCGGGTTTCACATGCCACCAACTCCACATTCACAGGCAACTTCAGCGCCACAGCCGTTTTCAGATAGCCCTCAATGCAAAGGCTCTAGACGCAAATATTGGTGTGAGAGCTAATTCAATCAAGGAAACACTGCATGTTGGTGAAGGGCATATTGAAGAAGGATCAGCCGAGTGGTTCTTGTGGGAGAACAACTCCATTTGGCTCACTAACTTCACACACCATCAGGCTTCCAAGCAGCTCTCAAGGAAACTCAGTTTTCACACTCTATGCTTAGTGCCCTTTGAGTGCCTAGGACTGAAATGAAGCTTGGTGAGCATCCCACACAAACGAATGCTCCACATGCGGGTTTCACAAGACACCAACTCCACATTCACAGGCAACTTCAGCGCCACAGCCGTTTTCAGATAGCCCTCAATGCAAAGGCTCTAGACGCAAATATTGGTGTGAGAGCTAATTCAATCAAGGAAACACTGCATGTTGGTGAAGGGCATATTGAAGAAGGATCAGCCGAGTGGTTCTTGTGGGAGAACAACTCCATTTGGCTCACTAACTTCACACACCATCAGGCTTACAAGCAGCTCTCAAGGAAACTCAGTTTTCACACTCTATGCTTAGTGCCCTTTGAGTGCATTATCTAGGAATGAACCTGGTAGAGCATCCCACACAAACGAATGCTCCACATGCGGGTTTCACATGCCACCAACTCCACATTTACAGGCAACTTCAGCGCCACAGCCGTTTTCAGATAGCCCTCAATGCAAAGGCTCTAGACGCAAATATTGGTGTGAGATCTAATTTAATCAAGGAAACACTGCATGTTGGTGAAGGGCATATTGAAGAAGGATCAGCCGAGTGGTTCTTGTGGGAGAACAACTCCATTTGGCTCACTAACTTCACACACCATCAGGCTTCCAAGCAGCTCTCAAGGAAACTCAGTTTTCACACTCTATGCTTAGTGCCCTTTGAGTGCATTATCTAGGAATGAACCTGGTAGAGCATCCCACACAAACGAATGCTCCACATGCGGGTTTCACATGCCAACAACTCCACATTCACAGGCAACTTCAGTGCCACAGCCGTTTTCAGATAGCCCTAAATGCAAAGGCTCTAGACGCAAATATTGGTGTGAGAGCTAATTCAATCAAGGAAACACTGCATGTTGGTGAAGGGCATATTGAAGAAGGATCAGCCGAGTGGTTCTTGTGGGAGAACAACTCCATTTGGCTCACTAACTTCACACACCATCAGGCTTCCAAGCAGCTCTCAAGGAAACTCAGTTTTCACACTCTATGCTTAGTGCCCTTTGAGTGCCTAGGACTGAAATGAAGCTTGGTGAGCATCCCACATAAACGAATGCTCCACTTGCGGGTTTCACATGCCACCAACTCCACATTGACAGGCAACTTCAGCGCCACAGCCGTTTTCAGATAGCCCTCAATGCAAAGGCTCTAGACGCAAATATTGGTGTGAGAGCTAATTCAATCAAGGAAACACTGCATGTTGGTGAAGGGCATATTGAAGAAGGATCAGCCGAGTGGTTCTTGTGGGAGAACAACTCCATTTGGCTCACTAACTTCACACACCATCAGGCTTCCAAGCAGCTCTCAAGGAAACTCAGTTTTCACACTCTATGCTTAGTGCCCTTTGAGTACCTAGGACTGAAATGAAGCTTGGTGAGCATCTCACACAAACGAATGCTCCACATGCGGGTTTCACATGACACCAACTCCACATTCACAGGCAACTTCAGCGCCACAGCCGTTTTCAGATAGCCCTCAATGCAAAGGCTCTAGACGCAAATATTGGTGTGAGAGCTAATTCAATCAAGGAAACACTGCATGTTGGTGAAGGGCATATTGAAGAAGGATCAGCCGAGTGGTTCTTGTGGGAGAACAACTCCATTTGGCTCACTAACTTCACACACCATCAGGCTTACAAGCAGCTCTCAAGGAAACTCAGTTTTCACACTCTATGCTTAGTGCCCTTTGAGTGCATTATCTAGGAATGAACCTGGTAGAGCATCCCACACAAACGAATGCTCCACATGCGGGTTTCACATGCCACCAACTCCACATTCACAGGCAACTTCAGCGCCACAGCCGTTTTCAGATAGCCCTCAATGCAAAGGCTCTAGACGCAAATATTGGTGTGAGAGCTAATTCAATCAAGGAAACACTGCATGTTGGTGAAGGGCATATTGAAGAAGGATCAGCCGAGTGGTTCTTGTGGGAGAACAACTCCATTTGGCTCACTAACTTCACACACCATCAGGCTTCCAAGCAGCTCTCAAGGAAACTCAGTTTTCACACTCTATGCTTAGTGCCCTTTGAGTACCTAGGACTGAAATGAAGCTTGGTTAGCATCCCACACAAACGAATGCTCCACATGCGGGTTTCACATGCCACCAACTCCACATTCACAGGCAACTTCAGCGCCACAGCCGTTTTCAGATAGCCCTCAATGCAAAGGTTCTAGACACAAATATTGGTGTGAGAGCTAATTCAATTAAGGAAACACTGCATGTTGGTGAAGGGCATATTGAAGAAGGATCAGCCGAGTGGTTCTTGTGGGAGAACAACTCCATTTGGCTCACTAACTTCACACACCATCAGGCTTCCAAGCAGCTCTCAAGGAAACTCAGTTTTCACACTCTATGCTTAGTGCCCTTTGAGTGAATTATCTAGGAATGAACAAGGTAGAACATCCCACACAAACGAATGCTCCACATGCGGGTTTCACATGCCACCAACTCCACATTGACAGGCAACTTCAGCGCCACAGCCGTTTTCAGATGGCCCTCAATGCAAAGGCTCTAGACGCAAATATTGGTGTGAGAGCTAATTCAATCAAGGAAACACTGCATGTTGGTGAAGGGCATATTGAAGAAGGATCAGCCGAGTGGTTCTTGTGGGAGAACAACTCCATTTGGCTCACTAACTTCACACACCATCAGGCTTCCAAGCAGCTCTCAAGGAAACTCAGTTTTCACACTCTATACTTAGTGCCCTTTGAGTGCCTAGGACTGAAATGAACCTGGTAGAGCATCCCACACAAACGAATGCTCCACATGCGGGTTTCACATGCCACCAACTCCACATTCACAGGCAACTTCAGCGCCACAGCCGTTTTCAGATAGCCCTCAATGCAAAGGCTCTAGACGCAAATATTGGTGTGAGAGCTAATTCAATCAAGGAAACACTGCATGTTGGTGAAGGGCATATTGAAGAAGGATCAGCCGAGTGGTTCTTGTGGGAGAACAACTTCATTTGGCTCACTAACTTCACACACCATCAGGCTTCCAAGCAGCTCTCAAGGAAACTCAGTTTTCACACTCTATGCTTAGTGCTCTTTGTGTGCCTAGAACTGAAATGAAGCTTGGTGAGCATCCCACACAAACGAATGCTCCACATGCGGGTTTCACATGCCACCAACTCCACATTCACAGGCAACTTCAGCGCCACAGCCGTTTTCAGATAGCCCTCAATGCAAAGGCTCTAGACACAAATATTGGTGTGAGAGCTAATTCAATTAAGGAAACACTGCATGTTGGTGAAGGGCATATTGAAGAAGGATCAGCCGAGTGGTTCTTGTGGGAGAACAACTCCATTTGGCTCACTAACTTCACACACCATCAGGCTTCCAAGCAGCTCTCAAGGAAACTCAGTTTTCACACTCTATGCTTAGTGCCCTTTGAGTGCATTATCTAGGAATGAACCTGGTAGAGCATCCCACACAAACGAATGCTCCACATGCGGGTTTTACATGCCAACAACTCCACATTCACAGGCAACTTCAGCGCCACAGCCGTTTTCAGATAGCCCTCAATGCAAAGGCTCTAGACGCAAATATTGGTGTGAGAGCTAATTCAATCAAGGAAACACTGCATGTTGGTGAAGGGCATATTGAAGAAGGATCAGCCGAGTGGTTCTTGTGGGAGAACAACTCCATTTGGCTCACTAACTTCACACACCATCAGGCTTACAAGCAGCTCTCAAGGAAACTCAGTTTTCACACTCTATGCTTAGTGCCCTTTGAGTGCATTATCTAGGAATGAACCTGGTAGAGCATCCCACACAAACGAATGCTCCACATGCGGGTTTCACATGCCACCAACTCCACATTCACAGGCAACTTCAGCGCCACAGCCGTTTTCAGATAGCCCTCAATGCAAAGGCTCTAGACGCAAATATTGGTGTGAGAGCTAATTCAATCAAGGAAACACTGCATGTTGGTGAAGGGCATATTGAAGAAGGATCAGCCGAGTGGTTCTTGTGGGAGAACAACTCCATTTGGCTCACTAACTTCACACACCATCAGGCTTCCAAGCAGCTCTCAAGGAAACTCAGTTTTCACACTCTATGCTTAGTGCCCTTTGAGTACCTAGGACTGAAATGAAGCTTGGTTAGCATCCCACACAAACGAATGCTCCACATGCGGGTTTCACATGCCACCAACTCCACATTCACAGGCAACTTCAGCGCCACAGCCGTTTTCAGATAGCCCTCAATGCAAAGGTTCTAGACACAAATATTGGTGTGAGAGCTAATTCAATTAAGGAAACACTGCATGTTGGTGAAGGGCATATTGAAGAAGGATCAGCCGAGTGGTTCTTGTGGGAGAACAACTCCATTTGGCTCACTAACTTCACACACCATCAGGCTTCCAAGCAGCTCTCAAGGAAACTCAGTTTTCACACTCTATGCTTAGTGCCCTTTGAGTGAATTATCTAGGAATGAACAAGGTAGAACATCCCACACAAACGAATGCTCCACATGCGGGTTTCACATGCCACCAACTCCACATTGACAGGCAACTTCAGCGCCACAGCCGTTTTCAGATGGCCCTCAATGCAAAGGCTCTAGACGCAAATATTGGTGTGAGAGCTAATTCAATCAAGGAAACACTGCATGTTGGTGAAGGGCATATTGAAGAAGGATCAGCCGAGTGGTTCTTGTGGGAGAACAACTCCATTTGGCTCACTAACTTCACACACCATCAGGCTTCCAAGCAGCTCTCAAGGAAACTCAGTTTTCACACTCTATACTTAGTGCCCTTTGAGTGCCTAGGACTGAAATGAAGCTTGGAGAGCATCCCACACAAACGAATGCTCCACATGCGGGTTTCACATGCCACCAACTCCACATTCACAGGCAACTTCAGCGCCACAGCCGTTTTCAGATAGCCCTCAATGCAAAGGCTCTAGACGCAAATATTGGTGTGAGAGCTAATTCAATCAAGGAAACACTGCATGTTGGTGAAGGGCATATTGAAGAAGGATCAGCCGAGTGGTTCTTGTGGGAGAACAACTTCATTTGGCTCACTAACTTCACACACCATCAGGCTTCCAAGCAGCTCTCAAGGAAACTCAGTTTTCACACTCTATGCTTAGTGCTCTTTGTGTGCCTAGAACTGAAATGAAGCTTGGTGAGCATCCCACACAAACGAATGCTCCACATGCGGGTTTCACATGCCACCAACTCCACATTCACAGGCAACTTCAGCGCCACAGCCGTTTTCAGATAGCCCTCAATGCAAAGGCTCTAGACACAAATATTGGTGTGAGAGCTAATTCAATTAAGGAAACACTGCATGTTGGTGAAGGGCATATTGAAGAAGGATCAGCCGAGTGGTTCTTGTGGGAGAACAACTCCATTTGGCTCACTAACTTCACACACCATCAGGCTTCCAAGCAGCTCTCAAGGAAACTCAGTTTTCACACTCTATGCTTAGTGCCCTTTGAGTGCATTATCTAGGAATGAACCTGGTAGAGCATCCCACACAAACGAATGCTCCACATGCGGGTTTTACATGCCAACAACTCCACATTCACAGGCAACTTCAGCGCCACAGCCGTTTTCAGATAGCCCTCAATGCAAAGGCTCTAGACGCAAATATTGGTGTGAGAGCTAATTCAATCAAGGAAACACTGCATGTTGGTGAAGGGCATATTGAAGAAGGATCAGCCGAGTGGTTCTTGTGGGAGAACAACTCCATTTGGCTCACTAACTTCACACACCATCAGGCTTCCAAGCAGCTCTCAAGGAAACTCAGTTTTCACACTCTATGCTTAGTGCTCTTTGTGTGCCTAGAACTGAAATGAAGCTTGGTCAGCATCCCACACAAACGAATGCTCCACATGCGGGTTTCACATGCCACCAACTCCACATTCACAGGCAACTTCAGCGCCACAGCCATTTTCAGATAGCCCTCAATGCAAAGGCTCTAGATGCTAAATATTGTTGTGAGAGCTAATTCAATCAAGGAAACACTGCATGTTGGTGAAGGGCATATTGAAGAAGGATCAGCCGAGTGGTTCTTGTGGGAGAACAACTCCATTTGGCTCACTAACTTCACACACCATCAGGCTTCCAAGCAGCTCTCAAGGAAACTCAGTTTTCACACTCTATGCTTAGTGCCCTTCGAGTGCATTATCTAGGAATGAACCTGGTAGAGCATCCCACACAAACGAATGCTCCACATGCGGGTTTCACATGCCACCAACTCCACATTCACAGGCAACTTCAGCGCCACAGCCGTTTTCAGATAGCCCTCAATGCAAAGGCTCTAGACGCAAATATTGGTGTGAGAGCTAATTCAATCAAGGAAACACTGCATGTTGGTGAAGGGCATATTGAAGAAGGATCAGCCGAGTGGTTCTTGTGGGAGAACAACTCCATTTGGCTCACTAACTTCACACACCATCAGGCTTCCAAGCAGCTCTCAAGGAAACTCAGTTTTCACACTCTATGCTTAGTGCCCTTTGAGTACCTAGGACTGAAATGATGCTTGGTGAGCATCCCACACAAACGAATGCTCCACATGCGGGTTTCACATGCCACCAACTCCACATTCACAGGCAACTTCAGCGCCACAGCCGTTTTCAGATAGCCCTCAATGCAAAGGCTCTAGACGCAAATATTGGTGTGAGAGCTAATTCAATTAAGGAAACACTGCATGTTGGTGAAGGGCATATTGAAGAAGGATCAGCCGAGTGGTTCTTGTGGGAGAACAACTGCATTTGGCTCACTAACTTCACACACCATCAGGCTTCCAAGCAGCTCTCAAGGAAACTCAGTTTTCACACTCTATGCTTAGTGCCCTTTGAGTGCATTATCTAGGAATGAACCTAGTAGAGCATCCCACACAAACGAATGCTCCTCATGCGGGTTTCACATGCCACCAACTCCACATTCACAGGCAACTTCAGCGCCACAGCCGTTTTCAGATAGCCCTCAATGCAAAGGCTCTAGACGCAAATATTGGTGTGAGATCTAATTTAATCAAGGAAACACTGCATGTTGGTGAAGGGCATATTGAAGAAGGATCAGCCGAGTGGTTCTTGTGGGAGAACAACTCCATTTGGCTCACTAACTTCACACACCATCAGGCTTCCAAGCAGCTCTCAAGGAAACTATGTTTTCACACTCTATGCTTAGTGCCCTTTGAGTGCATTATCTAGGAATGAACCTGGTAGAGCATCCCACACAAACGAATGCTCCACATGCGGGTTTCACATGCCAACAACTCCACATTCACAGGCAACTTCAGCGCCACAGCCGTTTTCAGATAGCCCTCAATGCAAAGGCTCTAGACGCAAATATTGGTGTGAGAGCTAATTCAATCAAGGAAACACTGCATGTTGGTGAAGGGCATATTGAAGAAGGATCAGCCGAGTGGTTCTTGTGGGAGAACAACTCCATTTGGCTCACTAACTTCACACACCATCAGGCTTCCAAGCAGCTCTCAAGGAAACTCAGTTTTCACACTCTATGCTTAGTGCTCTTTGTGTGCCTAGAACTGAAATGAAGCTTGGTCAGCATCCCACACAAACGAATGCTCCACATGCGGGTTTCACATGCCACCAACTCCACATTCACAGGCAACTTCAGCGCCACAGCCGTTTTCAGATAGCCCTCAATGCAAAGGCTCTAGACGCAAATATTGGTGTGAGAGCTAATTCAATCAAGGAAACACTGCATGTTGGTGAAGGGCATATTGAAGAAGGATCAGCCGAGTGGTTCTTGTGGGAGAACAACTCCATTTGGCTCACTAACTTCACACACCATCAGGCTTCCAAGCAGCTCTCAAGGAAACTCAGTTTTCACACTCTATGCTTAGTGCCCTTTGAGTGCCTAGGACTGAAATGAAGCTTGGTGAGCATCCCACATAAACGAATGCTAAACTTGCGGGTTTCACATGCCACCAACTCCACATTCACAGGCAACTTCAGCGCCACAGCCGTTTTCAGATAGCCCTCAATGCAAAGGCTCTAGACGCAAATATTGGTGTGAGATCTAATTCAATCAAGGAAACACTGCATGTTGGTGAAGGGCATATTGAAGAAGGATCAGCCGAGTGGTTCTTGTGGGAGAACAACTCCATTTGGCTCACTAACTTCACACACCATCAGGCTTCCAAGCAGCTCTCAAGGAAACTCAGTTTTCACACTCTATGCTTAGTGCTATTTGAGTGCATTATCTAGGAATGAACCTGATAGAGCATCCCACACAAACGAATGCTCCACATGCGGGTTTCACATGCCACCAACTCCACATTCACAGGCAACTTCAGCGCCACAGCCGTTTTCAGATAGCCCTCAATGCAAAGGCTCTAGACGCAAATATTGGTGTGAGAGCTAATTCAATCAAGGAAACACTGCATGTTGGTGAAGCGCATATTGAAGAAGGATCAGCCGAGTGGTTCTTGTGGGAGAACAACTCCATTTGGCTCACTAACTTCACACACCATCAGGCATCCAAGCAGCTCTCAAGGAAACTCAGTTTTCACACTCTATGCTTAGTGCCCTTTGAGTGCATTATCTAGGAATGAACCTGGTAGAGCATCCCACACAAACGAATGCTCCACATGCGGGTTTCACATGCCACCAACTCCACATTCACAGGCAACTTCAGCGCCACAGCCGTTTTCAGATAGCCCTCAATGCAAAGGCTCTAGACACAAATATTGGTGTGAGAGCTAATTCAATCAAGGAAACACTGCATGTTGGTGAAGGGCATATTGAAGAAGGATCAGCCGAGTGGTTCTCGTGGGAGAACAACTTCATTTGGCTCACTAACTTCACACACCATCAGGCTTCCAAGCAGCTCTCAAGGAAACTCAGTTTTCACACTCTATGCTTAGTGCCCTTTGAGTGCATTATCTAGGAATGAACCTGGTAGAGCATCCCACACAAACGAATGCTCCACATGCGGGTTTCACATGCCACCAACTCCACATTCACAGGCAACTTCAGCGCCACAGCCGTTTTCAGATAGCCCTCAATGCAAAGGCTCTAGACGCAAATATTGGTGTGAGAGCTAATTCAATCAAGGAAACACTGCATGTTGGTGAAGGGCATATTGAAGAAGGATCAGCCGAGTGGTTCTTGTGGGAGAACAACTCCATTTGGCTCACTAACTTCACACACCATCAGGCATCCAAGCAGCTCTCAAGGAAACTCAGTTTTCACACTCTATGCTTAGTGCCCTTTGAGTGCATTATCTAGGAATGAACCTGGTAGAGCATCCCACACAAACGAATGCTCCAAATGCGGGTTTCACATGCCACCAACTCCACATTCACAGGCAACTTCAGCGCCACAGTCGTTTTCAGATAGCCCTCAATGCAAAGGCTCTAGACGCAAATATTGGTGTGAGAGCTAATTCAATCAAGGAAACACTGCATGTTGGTGAAGGGCATATTGAAGAAGGATCAGCGGAGTGGTTCTTGTGGGAGAACAACTTCATTTGGCTCACTAACTTCACACACCATCAGGCTTCCAAGCAGCTCTCAAGGAAACTCAGTTTTCACACTCTATGCTTAGTGCTATTTGAGTGCATTATCTAGGAATGAACCTGGTAGAGCATCCCACACAAACGAATGCTCCACATGCGGGTTTCACATGCCACCAACTCCACATTCACAGGCAACTTCAGCGCCACAGCCGTTTTCAGATAGCCCTCAATGAAAAGGCTCTAGACACAAATATTGGTGTGAGAGCTAATTCAATCAAGGAAACACTGCATGTTGGTGAAGGGCATATTGAAGAAGGATCAGCCGAGTGGTTCTTGTGGGAGAACAACTACATTTGGCTCACCAACTTCACACACCATCAGGCTTCCAAGCAGCTCTCAAGGAAACTCAGTTTTCACACTCTATGCTTAGTGCCCTTTGAGTGCATTATCTAGGAATGAACCTGGTAGAGCATCCCACACAAACGAATGCTCCACATGCGGGTTTCACATGCCACCAACTCCACATTCACAGGCAACTTCAGCGCCACAGCCGTTTTCAGATAGCCCTCAATGCAAAGGCTCTAGACGCAAATATTGGTGTGAGAGCTAATTCAATCAAGGAAACACTGCATGTTGGTGAAGGGCATATTGAAGAAGGATCAGTCGAGTGGTTCTTGTGGGAGAACAACTCCATTTGGCTCACTAACTTCACACACCATCAGGCTTCCAAGCAGCTCTCAAGGAAACTCAGTTTTCACACTCTATGCTTAGTGCCCTTTGAGTGCATTATCTAGGAATGAACCTGGTAGAGCATCCCACACAAACGAATGCTCCACATGCGGGTTTCACATGCCACCAACTCCACATTTACAGGCAACTTCAGCGCCACAGCCGTTTTCAGATAGCCCTCAATGCAAAGGCTCTAGACGCAAATATTGGTGTGAGAGCTAATTCAATCAAGGAAACACTGCATGTTGGTGAAGGGCATATTGAAGAAGGATCAGCCGAGTGGTTCTTGTGGGAGAACAACTCCATTTGGCTCACTAACTTCACACACCATCAGGCTTCCAAGCAGCTCTCAAGGAAACTCAGTTTTCACACTCTATGCTTAGTGCCCTTTGAGTGCATTATCTAGGAATGAACCTGGTAGAGCATCCCACACAAACGAATGCTCCACATGCGGGTTTCACATGCCACCAACTCCACATTCACAGGCAACTTCAGCGCCACAGCCGTTTTCAGATAGCCCTCAATGCAAAGGCTCTAGACGCAAATATTGGTGTGAGATCTAATTCAATCAAGGAAACACTGCATGTTGGTGAAGGGCATATTGAAGAAGGATCAGCCGAGTGGTTCTTGTGGGAGAACAACTCCATTTGGCTCACTAACTTCACACACCATCAGGCTTCCAAGCAGCTCTCAAGGAAACTCAGTTTTCACACTCTATGCTTAGTGCCCTTTGAGAGCATTATCTAGGAATGAACCTGGTAGAGCATCCCACACAAACGAATGCTCCACATGCGGGTTTCACATGCCACCAACTCCACATTTACAGGCAACTTCAGCGCCACAGCCGTTTTCAGATAGCCCTCAATGCAAAGGCTCTAGACGCAAATATTGGTGTGAGAGCTAATTCAATCAAGGAAACACTGCATGTTGGTGAAGGGCATATTGAAGAAGGATCAGCCGAGTGGTTCTTGTGGGAGAACAACTCCATTTGGCTCATTAACTTCACACACCATCAGACTTCCAAGCAGCTCTCAAGGAAACTCAGTTTTCACACTCTATGCTTAGTGCCCTTTGAGTGCATTATCTAGGAATGAACCTGGTAGAGCATCCCACACAAACGAATGCTCCACATGCGGGTTTCACATGCCACCAACTCCACATTCACAGGCAACTTCAGCGCCACAGCCGTTTTCAGATAGCCCTCAATGCAAAGGCTCTAGACGCAAATATTGGTGTGAGAGCTAATTCAATCAAGGAAACACTGCATGTTGGTGAAGGGCATATTGAAGAAGGATCAGCCGAGTGGTTCTTGTGGGAGAACAACTCCATTTGGCTCACTAACTTCACACACCATCAGGCTTCCAAGCAGCTCTCAAGGAAACTCAGTTTTCACACTCTATGCTTAGAGCTCTTTGTGTGCCTGGGACTGAAATGAAGCTTGGTGAGCATCCCACACAAACGAATGCTCCACATGCGGGTTTCACATGCCACCAACTCCACATTCACAGGCAACTTCAGCGCCACAGCCGTTTTCAGATAGCCCTCAATGCAAAGGCTCTAGACGCAAATATTTGTGTGAGAGCTAATTCAATCAAGGAAACACTGCATGTTGGTGAAGCGCATATTGCAGAAGGATCAGCCGAGTGGTTCTTGTGGGAGAACAACTCCATTTGGCTCACTAACTTCACACACCATCAGGCTTCCAAGCAGCTCTCAAGGAAACTCAGTTTTCACACTCTATGCTTAGTGCCCTTTGAGTACCTAGGACTGAAATGAAGCTTGGTGAGCATCCCACACAAACGAATGCTCCACATGCGGGTTTCACATGCCACCAACTCCACATTCACAGGCAACTTCAGCGCCACAGCAGTTTTCAGATAGCCCTCAATGCAAAGGCTCTAGACGCAAATATTTGTGTGAGAGCTAATTCAATCAAGGAAACACTGCATGTTGGTGAAGGGCATATTGAAGAAGGATCAGCCGAGTGGTTCTTGTGGGAGAACAACTTCATTTGGCTCACTAACTTCACACACCATCAGGCTTCCAAGCAGCTCTCAAGGAAACTCAGTTTTCACACTCTATGCTTAGTGCTATTTGAGTGCATTATCTAGGAATGAACCTGATAGAGCATCCCACACAAACGAATGCTCCACATGCGGGTTTCACATGCCACCAACTCCACATTCACAGGCAACTTCAGCGCCACAGCCGTTTTCAGATAGCCCTCAATGCAAAGGCTCTAGACGCAAATATTGGTGTGAGAGCTAATTCAATCAAGGAAACACTGCATGTTGGTGAAGCGCATATTGAAGAAGGATCAGCCGAGTGGTTCTTGTGGGAGAACAACTCCATTTGGCTCACTAACTTCACACACCATCAGGCATCCAAGCAGCTCTCAAGGAAACTCAGTTTTCACACTCTATGCTTAGTGCCCTTTGAGTGCATTATCTAGGAATGAACCTGGTAGAGCATCCCACACAAACGAATGCTCCACATGCGGGTTTCACATGCCACCAACTCCACATTCACAGGCAACTTCAGCGCCACAGCCGTTTTCAGATAGCCCTCAATGCAAAGGCTCTAGACACAAATATTGGTGTGAGAGCTAATTCAATCAAGGAAACACTGCATGTTGGTGAAGGGCATATTGAAGAAGGATCAGCCGAGTGGTTCTCGTGGGAGAACAACTTCATTTGGCTCACTAACTTCACACACCATCAGGCTTCCAAGCAGCTCTCAAGGAAACTCAGTTTTCACACTCTATGCTTAGTGCCCTTTGAGTGCATTATCTAGGAATGAACCTGGTAGAGCATCCCACACAAACGAATGCTCCACATGCGGGTTTCACATGCCACCAACTCCACATTCACAGGCAACTTCAGCGCCACAGCCGTTTTCAGATAGCCCTCAATGCAAAGGCTCTAGACGCAAATATTGGTGTGAGAGCTAATTCAATCAAGGAAACACTGAATGTTGGTGAAGCGCATATTGAAGAAGGATCAGCCGAGTGGTTCTTGTGGGAGAACAACTCCATTTGGCTCACTAACTTCACACACCATCAGGCATCCAAGCAGCTCTCAAGGAAACTCAGTTTTCACACTCTATGCTTAGTGCCCTTTGAGTGCATTATCTAGGAATGAACCTGGTAGAGCATCCCACACAAACGAATGCTCCACATGCGGGTTTCACATGCCACCAACTCCACATTCACAGGCAACTTCAGCGCCACAGTCGTTTTCAGATAGCCCTCAATGCAAAGGCTCTAGACGCAAATATTGGTGTGAGAGCTAATTCAATCAAGGAAACACTGCATGTTGGTGAAGGGCATATTGAAGAAGGATCAGCGGAGTGGTTCTTGTGGGAGAACAACTCCATTTGGCTCACTAACTTCACACACCATCAGGCTTCCAAGCAGCTCTCAAGGAAACTCAGTTTTCACACTCTATGCTTAGTGCTATTTGAGTGCATTATCTAGGAATGAACCTGGTAGAGCATCCCACACAAACGAATGCTCCACATGCGGGTTTCACATGCCACCAACTCCACATTCACAGGCAACTTCAGCGCCACAGCCGTTTTCAGATAGCCCTCAATGAAAAGGCTCTAGACACAAATATTGGTGTGAGAGCTAATTCAATCAAGGAAACACTGCATGTTGGTGAAGGGCATATTGAAGAAGGATCAGCCGAGTGGTTCTTGTGGGAGAACAACTACATTTGGCTCACCAACTTCACACACCATCAGGCTTCCAAGCAGCTCTCAAGGAAACTCAGTTTTCACACTCTATGCTTAGTGCCCTTTGAGTGCATTATCTAGGAATGAACCTGGTAGAGCATCCCACACAAACGAATGCTCCACATGCGGGTTTCACATGCCACCAACTCCACATTCACAGGCAACTTCAGCGCCACAGCCGTTTTCAGATAGCCCTCAATGCAAAGGCTCTAGACGCAAATATTGGTGTGAGAGCTAATTCAATCAAGGAAACACTGCATGTTGGTGAAGGGCATATTGAAGAAGGATCAGTCGAGTGGTTCTTGTGGGAGAACAACTCCATTTGGCTCACTAACTTCACACACCATCAGGCTTCCAAGCAGCTCTCAAGGAAACTCAGTTTTCACACTCTATGCTTAGTGCCCTTTGAGTGCATTATCTAGGAATGAACCTGGTAGAGCATCCCACACAAACGAATGCTCCACATGCGGGTTTCACATGCCACCAACTCCACATTCACAGGCAACTTCAGCGCCACAGCCGTTTTCAGATAGCCCTCAATGCAAAGGCTCTAGACGCAAATATTGGTGTGAGAGCTAATTCAATCAAGGAAACACTGCATGTTGGTGAAGGGCATATTGAAGAAGGATCAGCCGAGTGGTTCTTGTGGGAGAACAACTCCATTTGGCTCACTAACTTCACACACCATCAGGCTTCCAAGCAGCTCTCAAGGAAACTCAGTTTTCACACTCTATGTTTGGTGCCCTTTGAGTGCATTATCTAGGAATGAACCTGGTAGAGCATCCCACACAAACGAATGCTCCACATGCGGGTTTCACATGCCACCAACTCCACATTCACAGGCAACTTCAGCGCCACAGCCGTTTTCAGATAGCCCTCAATGCAAAGGCTCTAGACGCAAATGTTGGTGTGAGAGCTAATTCAATCAAGGAAACACTGCATGTTGGTGAAGGGCATATTGAAGAAGGATCAGCCGAGTGGTTCTTGTGGGAGAACAACTCCATTTGGCTCACTAACTTCACACACCATCAGGCTTCCAAGCAGCTCTCAAGGAAACTATGTTTTCACACTCTATGCTTAGTGCCCTTTGAGTGCCTAGGACTGAAATGAAGCTTGGTGAGCATCCCACATAAACGAATGCTCCACATGCGGGTTTCACATGCCACCAACTCCACATTCACAGGCAACTTCAGCGCCACAGCCGTTTTCAGATAGCCCTCAATGCAAAGGCTCTAGACAAAATATTGGTGTGAGAGCTAATTCAATCAAGGAAACACTGCATGTTGGTGAAGGGCATATTGAAGAAGGATCAGCCGAGTGGTTCTTGTGGGAGAACAACTCCATTTGGCTCACTAACTTCACACACCATCAGGCTTCCAAGCAGCTCTCAAGGAAACTCAGTTTTCACACTCTATGCTTAGTGCTATTTGAGTGCATTATCTAGGAATGAACCTGATAGAGCATCCCACACAAACGAATGCTCCACATGCGGGTTTCACATGCCACCAACTCCACATTCACAGGCAACTTCAGCGCCACAGCCGTTTTCAGATAGCCCTCAATGCAAAGGCTCTAGACGCAAATATTGGTGTGAGAGCTAATTCAATCAAGGAAACACTGCATGTTGGTGAAGCGCATATTGAAGAAGGATCAGCCGAGTGGTTCTTGTGGGAGAACAACTCCATTTGGCTCACTAACTTCACACACCATCAGGCATCCAAGCAGCTCTCAAGGAAACTCAGTTTTCACACTCTATGCTTAGTGCCCTTTGAGTGCATTATCTAGGAATGAACCTGGTAGAGCATCCCACACAAACGAATGCTCCACATGCGGGTTTCACATGCCACCAACTCCACATTCACAGGCAACTTCAGCGCCACAGCCGTTTTCAGATAGCCCTCAATGCAAAGGCTCTAGACACAAATATTGGTGTGAGAGCTAATTCAATCAAGGAAACACTGCATGTTGGTGAAGGGCATATTGAAGAAGGATCAGCCGAGTGGTTCTTGTGGGAGAACAACTCCATTTGGCTCACTAACTTCACACACCATCAAGCTTCCAAGCAGCTCTCAAGGAAACTCAGTTTTCACACTCTATGCTTAGTGCCCTTTGAGTGCATTATCTAGGAATGAACCTGGTAGAGCATCCCACACAAACGAATGCTCCACATGCGGGTTTCACATGCCACCAACTCCACATTCACAGGCAACTTCAGCGCCACAGCAGTTTTCAGATAGCCCTCAATGCAAAGGCTCTAGACGCAAATATTGGTGTGAGAGCTAATTCAATCAAGGAAACACTGCATGTTGGTGAAGGGCATATTGGAGAAGGATCAGCCGAGTGGTTCTTGTGGGAGAACAACTCCATTTGGCTCACTAACTTCACACACCATCAGGCATCCAAGCAGCTCTCAAGGAAACTCAGTTTTCACACTCTATGCTTAGTGCCCTTTGAGTGCATTATCTAGGAATGAATCTGGTAGAGCATCCCACACAAACGAATGCTCCACATGCGGGTTTCACATGCCACCAACTCCACATTCACAGGCAACTTCAGCTCCACAGCCGTTTTCAGATAGCCCTCAATGCAAAGGCTCTAGACGCAAATATTGGTGTGAGAGCTAATTCAATCAAGGAAACACTGCATGTTGGTGAAGGGCATATTGAAGAAGGATCAGCCGAGTGGTTCTTGTGGGAGAACAACTCCATTTGGCTCCCTAACTTCACACACCATCAGGCTTCCAAGCAGCTCTCAAGGAAACTCAGTTTTCACACTCTATGCTTAGTGCTCTTTGTGTGCCTAGAACTGAAATGAAGCTTGGTCAGTATCCCACACAAACGAATGCTCCACATGCGGGTTTCACATGCCACCAACTCCACATTCACAGGCAACTTCAGCGCCACAGCCGTTTTCAGATAGCCCTCAATGCAAAGGATCTAGATGCAAATATTGATGTGAGATCTAATTCAATCAAGGAAACACTGCATGTTGGTGAAGGGCATATTGAAGAAGGATCAGCCGATTGGTTCTTGTGGGAGAACAACTCCATTTGGCTCACTAACTTCACACACCATCAGGCTTCCAAGCAGCTCTCAAGGAAACTCAGTTTTCACACTCTATGCTTAGTGCTCTTTGTGTGCCTAGGACTGAAATGAAGCTTGGTGAGCATCCCACACAAACGAATGCTCCACATGCGGGTTTCACATGCCACCAACTCCACATTCACAGGCAACTTCAGCGCCACAGCCGTTTTCAGATAGCCCTCAATGCAAAGGCTCTAGACGCAAATATTGGTGTGAGAGCTAATTCAATCAAGGAAACACTGCATGTTGGTGAAGGGCATATTGAAGAAGGATCAGCCGAGTGGTTCCTGTGGGAGAACAACTCCATTTGGCTCACTAACTTCACACACCATCAGGCTTCCAAGCAGCTCTCAAGGAAACTCAGTTTTCACACTCTATGTTTACTGCCATTTGAGTGCATTATCTAGGAATGAACCTGGTAGAGCATCCCACACAAACGAATGCTCCACATGCGGGTTTCACATGCCACCAACTTCACATTCACAGGCAACTTCAGCGCCACAGCAGTTTTCAGATAGCCCTCAATGCAAAGGCTCTAGACGCAAATATTGGTGTGAGAGCTAATTCAATCAAGGAAACACTGCATGTTGGTGAAGGGCATATTGAAGAAGGATCAGCCGAGTGGTTCTTGTGGGAGAACAACTCCATTTGGCTCACTAACTTCACACACCATCAGGCTTCCAAGCAGCTCTCAAGGAAACTATGTTTTCACACTCTATGCTTAGTGCCCTTTGAGTGCCTAGGACTGAAATGAAGCTTGGTGAGCATCCCACACAAACGAATGCTCCACATGCGGGTTTCACATGCCACCAACTCCACATTCACAGGCAACTTCAGCGCCACAGCAGTTTTCAGATAGCCCTCAATGCAAAGGCTCTAGACGCAAATATTGGTGTGAGAGCTAATTCAATCAAGGAAGCACTGCATGTTGGGGAAGGGCATATTGAAGAAGGATCAGTCGAGTGGTTCTTGTGCGAGAACAACTCCATTTGGCTCACTAACTTCACACACCATCAGGCTTCCAAGCAGCTCTCAAGGAAACTCAGTTTTCACACTCTATGCTTAGTGCTCTTTGTGTGCCTAGGACTGAAATGAAGCTTGGTGAGCATCCCACACAAACGAATGCTCCACATGCGGGTTTCACATGCCACCAACTCCACATTGACAGGCAACTTCAGCGCCACAGCCGTTTTCAGATAGCCCTCAATGCAAAGGCTCTAGATGCAAATATTGGTGTGAGAGCTAATTCAATCAAGGAAACACTGCATGTTGGTGAAGGGCATATTGAAGAAGGATCAGCCGAGTGGTTCCTGTGGGAGAACAACTCCATTTGGCTCACTAACTTCACACACCATCAGGCTTCCAAGCAGCTCTCAAGGAAACTCAGTTTTCACACTCTATGTTTACTGCCCTTTGAGTGCATTATCTAGGAATGAACCTGGTAGAGCATCCCACACAAACGAATGCTCCACATGCGGGTTTCACATGCCACCAACTTCACATTCACAGGCAACTTCAGCGCCACAGCAGTTTTCAGATAGCCCTCAATGCAAAGGCTCTAGACGCAAATATTGGTGTGAGAGCTAATTCAATCAAGGAAACACTGCATGTTGGTGAAGGGCATATTGAAGAAGGATCAGCCGAGTGGTTCTTGTGGGAGAACAACTCCATTTGGCTCACTAACTTCACACACCATCAGGCTTCCAAGCAGCTCTCAAGGAAACTATGTTTTCACACTCTATGCTTAGTGCCCTTTGAGTGCCTAGGACTGAAATGAAGCTTGGTGAGCATGCCACACAAACGAATGCTCCACATGCGGGTTTCACATGCCACCAACTCCACATTCACAGGCAACTTCAGCGCCACAGCAGTTTTCAGATAGCCCTCAATGCAAAGGCTCTAGACGCAAATATTGGTGTGAGAGCTAATTCAATCAAGGAAACACTGCATGTTAGGGAAGGGCATATTGAAGAAGGATCAGTCGAGTGGTTCTTGTGCGAGAACAACTCCATTTGGCTCACTAACTTCACACACCATCAGGCTTCCAAGCAGCTCTCAAGGAAACTCAGTTTTCACACTCTATGCTTAGTGCACTTTGAGTGCATTATCTAGGAATGAACCTGGTAGAGCATCCCACACAAACGAATGCTCCACATGCGGGTTTCACATGCCACCAACTCCACATTCACAGGCAACTTCAGCTCCACAGCCGTTTTCAGATAGCCCTCAATGCAAAGGCTCTAGACGCAAATATTGGTGTGAGATCTAATTCAATCAAGGAAACACTGCATGGGGCGAAGGGCATATTGAAGAAGGATCAGCCGAGTGGTTCTTGTGGGAGAACAACTCCATTTGGCTCACTAACTTCACACACCATCAGGCTTCCAAGCAGCTCTCAAGGAATCTCAGTTTTCACACTCTATGCTTAGTGCTCTTTGTGTGCCTAGAACTGAAACGAAGCTTGGTCAGCATCCCACACAAACGAATGCTCCACATGCGGGTTTCACATGCCACCAACTCCACATTCACAGGCAACTTCAGCGCCACAGCCGTTTTCAGATAGCCCTCAATGCAAAGGATCTAGACGCAAATATTGATGTGAGATCTAATTCAATCAAGGAAACACTGCATGTTGGTGAAGGGCATATTGAAGAAGGATCAGCCGAGTGGTTCTTGTGGGAGAACAACTCCATTTGGCTCACTAACTTCACACACCATCAGGCTTCCAAGCAGCTCTCAAGGAAACTCAGTTTTCACACTCTATGCTTAGTGCTCTTTGTGTGCCTAGGACTGAAATGAAGCTTGGTGAGCATCACACACAAACGAATGCTCCACATGCGGGTTTCACATGCCACCAACTCCACATTCACAGGCAACTTCAGCGCCACAGCCGTTTTCAGATAGCCCTCAATGCAAAGGCTCTAGACGCAAATATTGGTGTGAGAGCTAATTCAATCAAGGAAACACTGCATGTTGGTGAAGGGCATATTGAAGAAGGATCAGCCGAGTGGTTCTTGTGGGAGAACAACTCCATTTGGCTCACTAACTTCACACACCATCAGGCTTCCAAGCAGCTCTCAAGGAAACTCAGTTTTCACACTCTATGCTTAGTGCCCTTTGAGTGCATTATCTAGGAATGAACCTGGTAGAGCATCCCACACAAACGAATGCTCCAAATGCGGGTTTCACATGCCACCAACTTCACATTCACAGGCAACTTCAGCGCCACAGCCGTTTTCAGATAGCCCTCAATGCAAAGGCTCTAGACGCAAATATTGGTGTGAGAGCTAATTCAATCAAGGAAACACTGCATGTTGGTGAAGGGCATATTGAAGAAGGATCAGCCGAGTGGTTCTTGTGGGAGAACAACTCCATTTGGCTCACTAACTTCACACACCATCAGGCTTCCAAGCAGCTCTCAAGGAAACTCAGTTTTCACACTCTATGCTTAGTGCCCTTTGAGTGCATTATCTAGGAATGAACCTGGTAGAGCATCCCACACAAACGAATGCTCCACATGCGGGTTTCACATGCCACCAACTCCACATTCACAGGCAACTTCAGCGCCACAGCAGTTTTCAGATAGCCCTCAATGCAAAGGCTCTAGACACAAATATTGGTGTGAGAGCTAATTCAATCAAGGAAACACTGCATGTTGGTGAAGCGCATATTGAAGAAGGATCAGCCGAGTGGTTCTTGTGGGAGAACAACTTCATTTGGCTCACTAACTTCACACACCATCAGACTTCCAAGCAGCTCTCAAGGAAACTCAGTTTTCACACTCTATGCTTAGTGCTATTTGAGTGCATTATCTAGGAATGAACCTGGTAGAGCATCCCACACAAACGAATGCTCCACATGCGGGTTTCACATGCCACCAACTCCACATTGACAGGCAACTTCAGCGCCACAGCCGTTTTCAGATAGCCCTCAATGCAAAGGCTCTAGACACAAATATTGGTGTGAGAGCTAATTCAATCAAGGAAACACTGCATGTTGGTGAAGGGCATATTGAAGAAGGATCAGCCGAGTGGTTCTTGTGGGAGAACAACTCCATTTGGCTCACTAACTTCACACACCATCAGGCTTCCAAGCAGCTCTCAAGGAAACTCAGTTTTCACACTCTATGCTTAGTGCTCTTTGTGTGCCTAGGACTGAAATGAAGTTTGGTCAGCATCCCACACAAACGAATGCTCCACATGCGGGTTTCACATGCCACCAACTCCACATTCACAGGCAACTTCAGCGCCACAGCCGTTTTCAGATAGCCCTCAATGCAAAGGCTCTAGATGCAAATATTGGTGTGAGAGCTAATTCAATCAAGGAAACACTGCATGTTGGTGAAGGGCATATTGAAGAAGGATCAGCCGAGTGGTTCTTGTGGGAGAACAACTCCATTTGGCTCACTAACTTCACACACCATCAGGCATCCAAGCAGCTCTCAAGGAAACTCAGTTTTCACACTCTATGTTTAGTGCCCTTTGAGTGCATTATCTAGGAATGAACCTGGTAGAGCATCCAACACACAAACGAATGCTCCACATGCGGGTTTCACATGCCACCAACTCCACATTCACAGGCAACTTCAGCACCACAGCCGTTTTCAGATAGCCCTCAATGCAAAGGCTCTAGACGCAAATATTGGTGTGAGAGCTAATTCAATCAAGGAAACACTGCATGTTGGTGAAGGGCATATTGAAGAAGGATCAGCCGAGTGGTTCTTGTGGGAAAACAACTCCATTTGGCTCACTAACTTCACACACCATCAGGCTTCCAAGCAGCTCTCAAGGAAACTCAGTTTTCACACTCTATGCTTAGTGCCCTTTGAGTGCATTATCTAGGAATGAACCTGGTAGAGCATCCCACACGAACGAATGCTCCACATGCGGGTTTCACATGCCACCAACTCCACATTTACAGGCAACTTCAGTGCCACAGCCTTTTTCAGATAGCCCTCAATGCAAAGGCTCTAGACGCAAATATTGGTGTGAGAGCTAATTCAATCAAGGAAACACTGCATGTTGGTGAAGGGCATATTGAAGAAGGATCAGCCGAGTGGTTCTTGTGGGAGAACAACTCCATTTGGCTCACTAACTTCACACACCGTCAGGCTTCCAAGCAGCTCTCAAGGAAACTCAGTTTTCACACTCTATGCTTAGTGCTCTTTGTGTGCCTAGGACTGAAATGATTCTTGGTCAGCATCCCACACAAACGAATGTTCCACATGCGGGTTTCACATGCCACCAACTCCACATTCTCAGGCAACTTCAGCGCCACAGCCGTTTTCAGATAGCCCTCAATGCAAAGGCTCTAGACGCAAATATTGGTGTGAGAGCTAATTCAATCAAGGAAACACTGCATGTTGGTGAAGGGCATATTGAAGAAGGATCAGCCGAGTGGTTCTTGTGGGAGAACAACTCCATTTGGCTCACTAACTTCACACACCATCAGGCTTCCAAGCAGCTCTCAAGGAAACTCAGTTTTCACACTCTATGCTTAGTGCCCTTTGAGTGCATTATCTAGGAATGAACCTGGTAGAGCATCCCACACAAACGAATGCTCCACATGCGGGTTTCACATGCCACCAACTCCACATTCACAGGCAACTTCAGCGCCACAGCCGTTTTCAGATAGCCTTCAATGCAAAGGCTCTAGACGCAAATATTGGTGTGAGAGCTAATTCAATCAAGGAAACACTGCATGTTGGTGAAGCGCATATTGAAGAAGGATCAGTCGAGTGGTTCTTGTGGGAGAACAACTCCATTTGGCTCACTAACTTCACACACCATCAGGCTTCCAAGCAGCTCTCAAGGAAACTCAGTTTTCACACTCTATGCTTAGTGCCCTTTGAGTGCATTATCTAGGAATGAACCTGGTAGAGCATCCCACACAAACGAATGCTCCACATGCGGGTTTCACATGCCACCAACTCCACATTCACAGGCAACTTCAGCGCCACAGCCGTTTTCAGATAGCCCTCAATGCAAAGGCTCTAGACGCAAATATTGGTGTGAGAGCTAATTCAATCAAGGAAACACTGCATGTTGGTGAAGGGCATATTGAAGAAGGATCAGCCGAGTGGTTCTTGTGGGAGAACAAACTCCATTTGGCTCACTAACTTCACACACCATCAGGCTTCCAAGCAGCTCTCAAGGAAACTCAGTTTTCACACTCTATGCTTAGTGCCCTTTGAGTGCATTATCTAGGAATGAACCTGGTAGAGCATCCCACACAAACGAATGCTCCACATGCGGGTTTCACATGCTACCAACTCCACATTCACAGGCAACTTCAGCGCCACAGCCGTTTTCAGATAGTCCTCAATGCAAAGGATCTAGACGCAAATATTGGTGTGAGAGCTAATTCAATCAAGGAAACACTGCATGTTGGTGAAGGGCATATTGAAGAAGGATCAGCCAAGTGGTTCTTGTGGGAGAACAACTCCATTTGGCTCACTAACTTCACACACCATCAGGCTTCCAAGCAGCTCTCAAGTAAACTCAGTTTTCACACTCTATGCTTAGTGCTCTTTGTGTGCCTAGAACTGAAATGAAGCTTGGTCAGCATCCCACACAAACGAATGCTCCACATGCGGGTTTCACATGCCACCAACTCCACATTCACAGGCAACTTCAGCGCCACAGCCGTTTTCAGATAGCCCTCAATGCAAAGGCTCTAGACGCAAATATTGGTGTGAGATCTAATTCAATCAAGGAAACACTGCATGTTGGTGAAGGGCATATTGAAGAAGGATCAGCCGAGTGGTTCTTGTGGGAGAACAACTCCATTTGGCTCACTAACTTCACACACCATCAGGCTTCCAAGCAGCTCTCAAGTAAACTCAGTTTTCACACTCTATGCTTAGTGCTCTTTGTGTGCCTAGAACTGAAATGAAGCTTGGTCAGCATCCCACACAAACGAATGCTCCACATGCGGGTTTCACATGCCACCAACTCCACATTCACAGGCAACTTCAGCGCCACAGCCGTTTTCAGATAGCCCTCAATGCAAAAGCTCTAGACGCAAATATTGGTGTGAGAGCTAATTCAATCAAGGAAACACTGCATGTTGGTGAAGGGCATATTGAAGAAGGATCAGCCGAGTGGTTCTTGTGGGAGAACAACTCCATTTGGCTCACTAACTTCACACACCATCAGGCTTCCAAGCAGCTCTCAAGGAAACTCAGTTTTCACACTCTATGCTTAGTGCTCTTTGTGTGCCTAGGACTGAAATGAAGCTTGGTCAGCATCCCACACAAACGAATGCTCCACATGCGGGTTTCACATGCCACCAACTCCACATTGTCAGGCAACTTCAGCTCCACAGCCGTTTTCAGATAGCCCTCAATGCAAAGGCTCTAGACGCAAATATTGGTGTGAGATCTAATTCAATCAAGGAAACACTGCATGTTGGTGAAGGGCATATTGAAGAAGGATCAGCCGAGTGGTTCTTCTGGGAGAACAACTCCATTTGGCTCACTAACTTCACACACCATCAGGCATCCAAGCAGCTCTCAAGGAAACTCAGTTTTCACACTCTATGCTTAGTGCCCTTTGAGTGCATTATCTAGGAATGAACCTGGTAGAGCATCCCACACAAACGAATGCTCCACATGCGGGTTTCACATGCCACCAACTCCACATTCACAGGCAACTTCAGCGCCACAGCAGTTTTCAGATAGCCCTCAATGCAAAGGCTCTAGACACAAATATTGGTGTGAGAGCTAATTCAATCAAGGAAACACTGCATGTTGGTGAAGCGCATATTGAAGAAGGATCAGCCGAGTGGTTCTTGTGGGAGAACAACTTCATTTGGCTCACTAACTTCACACACCATCAGACTTCCAAGCAGCTCTCAAGGAAACTCAGTTTTCACACTCTATGCTTAGTGCTATTTGAGTGCATTATCTAGGAATGAACCTGGTAGAGCATCCCACACAAACGAATGCTCCACATGCGGGTTTCACATGCCACCAACTCCACATTGACAGGCAACTTCAGCGCCACAGCCGTTTTCAGATAGCCCTCAATGCAAAGGCTCTAGACGCAAATATTGGTGTGAGAGCTAATTCAATCAAGGAAACACTGCATGTTGGTGAAGGGCATATTGAAGAAGGATCAGCCGAGTGGTTCTTGTGGGAGAACAACTCCATTTGGCTCACTAACTTCACACACCATCAGGCTTCCAAGCAGCTCTCAAGGAAACTCAGTTTTCACACTCTATGCTTAGTGCTCTTTGTGTGCCTAGGACTGAAATGAAGCTTGGTCAGCATCCCACACAAACGAATGCTCCACATGCGGGTTTCACATGCCACCAACTCCACATTCACAGGCAACTTCAGCGCCACAGCCGTTTTCAGATAGCCCTCAATGCAAAGGCTCTAGATGCAAATATTGGTGTGAGAGCTAATTCAATCAAGGAAACACTGCATGTTGGTGAAGGGCATATTGAAGAAGGATCAGCCGAGTGGTTCTTGTGGGAGAACAACTCCATTTGGCTCACTAACTTCACACACCATCAGGCTTCCAAGCAGCTCTCAAGGAAACTCAGTTTTCACACTCTATGTTTAGTGCCCTTTGAGTGCATTATCTAGGAATGAACCTGGTAGAGCATCCAACACACAAACGAATGCTCCACATGCGGGTTTCACATGCCACCAACTCCACATTCACAGGCAACTTCAGCACCACAGCCGTTTTCAGATAGCCCTCAATGCAAAGGCTCTAGACGCAAATATTGGTGTGAGAGCTAATTCAATCAAGGAAACACTGCATGTTGGTGAAGGGCATATTGAAGAAGGATCAGCCGAGTGGTTCTTGTGGGAAAACAACTCCATTTGGCTCACTAACTTCACACACCATCAGGCTTCCAAGCAGCTCTCAAGGAAACTCAGTTTTCACACTCTATGCTTAGTGCCCTTTGAGTGCATTATCTAGGAATGAACCTGGTAGAGCATCCCACACGAACGAATGCTCCACATGCGGGTTTCACATGCCACCAACTCCACATTTACAGGCAACTTCAGTGCCACAGCCGTTTTCAGATAGCCCTCAATGCAAAGGCTCTAGACGCAAATATTGGTGTGAGAGCTAATTCAATCAAGGAAACACTGCATGTTGGTGAAGGGCATATTGAAGAAGGATCAGCCGAGTGGTTCTTGTGGGAGAACAACTCCATTTGGCTCACTAACTTCACACACCATCAGGCTTCCAAGCAGCTCTCAAGGAAACTCAGTTTTCACACTCTATGCTTAGTGCTCTTTGTGTGCCTAGGACTGAAATGATTCTTGGTCAGCATCCCACACAAACGAATGTTCCACATGCGGGTTTCACATGCCACCAACTCCACATTCTCAGGCAACTTCAGCGCCACAGCCGTTTTCAGATAGCCCTCAATGCAAAGGCTCTAGACGCAAATATTGGTGTGAGAGCTAATTCAATCAAGGAAACACTGCATGTTGGTGAAGGGCATATTGAAGAAGGATCAGCCGAGTGGTTCTTGTGGGAGAACAACTCCATTTGGCTCACTAACTTCACACACCATCAGGCTTCCAAGCAGCTCTCAAGGAAACTATGTTTTCACACTCTATGCTTAGTGCCCTTTGAGTGCATTATCTAGGAATGAACCTGGTAGAGCATCCCACACAAAACGAATGCTCCACATGCGGGTTTCACATGCCACCAACTCCACATTCACAGGCAACTTCAGCGCCACAGCCGTTTTCAGATAGCCTTCAATGCAAAGGCTCTAGACGCAAATATTGGTGTGAGAGCTAATTCAATCAAGGAAACACTGCATGTTGGTGAAGCGCATATTGAAGAAGGATCAGTCGAGTGGTTCTTGTGGGAGAACAACTCCATTTGGCTCACTAACTTCACACACCATCAGGCTTCCAAGCAGCTCTCAAGGAAACTCAGTTTTCACACTCTATGTTTACTGCCATTTGAGTGCATTATCTAGGAATGAACCTGGTAGAGCATCCCACACAAACGAATGCTCCACATGCGGGTTTCACATGCCACCAACTCCACATTCACAGGCAACTTCAGCGCCACAGCCGTTTTCAGATAGCCCTCAATGCAAAGGCTCTAGACGCAAATATTGGTGTGAGAGCTAATTCAATCAAGGAAACACTGCATGTTGGTGAAGGGCATATTGAAGAAGGATCAGCCGAGTGGTTCTTGTTGGAGAACAACCCCATTTGGCTCACTAACTTCACACACCATCCGGCTTCCAAGCAGCTCTCAAGGAAACTCAGTTTTCACACTCTATGCTTAGTGCTCTTTGTGTGCCTAGGACTGAAATGAAGCTTGGTCACCATCTCACACAAACGAATGCTCCACATGCGGGTTTCACATGCCACCAACTCCACATTGACAGGCAACTTCAGCTCCACAGCCGTTTTCAGATAGCCCTCAATGCAAAGGCTCTAGACGCAAATATTGGTGTGAGATCTAATTCAATCAAGGAAACACTGCATGTTGGTGAAGGGCATATTGAAGAAGGATCAGCCGAGTGGTTCTTGTGGGAGAACAACTCCATTTGGCTCACTAACTTCACACACCATCCGGCTTCCAAGCAGCTCTCAAGGAAACTCAGTTTTCACACTCTATGCTTAGTGCTCTTTGTGTGCCTAGGACTGAAATGAAGCTTGGTCAGCATCCCACACAAACGAATGCTCCACATGCGGGTTTCACATGCCACCAACTCCACATTCACAGGCAACTTCAGCGCCACAGCCGTTTTCAGATAGCCCTCAATGCAAAGGCTCTAGACGCAAATATTGGTGTGAGAGCTAATTCAATCAAGGAAACACTGCATGTTGGTGAAGGGCATATTGAAGAAGGATCAGCCGAGTGGTTCTTGTGGGAGAACAACTCCATTTGGCTCACTAACTTCACACACCATCAGGCTTCCAAGCAGCTCTCAAGGAAACTCAGTTTTCACACTCTATGCTTAGTGCTCTTTGTGTGCCTAGGACTGAAATGAAGCTTGGTCAGCATCCCACACAAACGAATGCTCCACATGCGGGTTTCACATGCCACCAACTCCACATTGACAGGCAACTTCAGCGCCACAGCCGTTTTCAGATAGCCCTCAATGCAAAGGCTCTAGACGCAAATATTGGTGTGAGAGCTAATTCAATCAAGGAAACACTGCATGTTGGTGAAGGGCATATTGAAGAAGGATCAGCCGAGTGGTTCTTGTGGGAGAACAACTCCATTTGGCTCACTAACTTCACACACCATCAGGCTAACAAGCAGCTCTCAAGGAAACTCAGTTTTCACACTCTATGCTTAGTGCTCTTTGTGTGCCTAGGACTGAAATGAAGCTTGGTCAGCATCCCACACAAACGAATGCTCCACATGCGGGTTTCACATGCCACCAACTCCACATTCACAGGCAATTTCAGCGCCACAGCCGTTTTCAGATAGCCCTCAATGCAAAGGCTCTAGAAGCAAATATTGGTGTGAGAGCTAATTCAATCAAGGAAACACTGCATGTTGGTGAAGGGCATATTGAAGAAGGATCAGCCGAGTGGTTCTTGTGGGAGAACAACTCCATTTGGCTCACTAACTTCACACACCATCAGGCATCCAAGCAGCTCTCAAGGAAACTCAGTTTTCACACTCTATGTTTAGTGCCCTTTGAGTGCATTATCTAGGAATGAACCTGGTAGAGCATCCAACACACAAACGAATGCTCCACATGCGGGTTTCACATGCCACCAACTCCACATTCACAGGCAACTTCAGCGCCACAGCCGTTTTCAGATAGCCCTCAATGCAAAGGCTCTAGAAGCAAATATTGGTGTGAGAGCTAATTCAATCAAGGAAACACTGCATGTTGGTGAAGGGCATATTGAAGAAGGATCAGCCGAGTGGTTCTTGTGGGAGAACAACTCCATTTGGCTCACTAACTTCACACACCATCAGGCTTCCAAGCAGCTCTCAAGGAAACTCAGTTTTCACACTCTATGCTTAGTGCTCTTTGTGTGCCTAGGACTGAAATGAAGCTTGGTCAGCATCCCACACAAACGAATGCTCCACATGCGGTTTTCACATGCCACCAACTCCACATTGTCAGGCAACTTCAGCTCCACAGCCGTTTTCAGATAGCCCTCAATGCAAAGGCTCTAGACGCAAATATTGGTGTGAGATCTAATTCAATCAAGGAAACACTGCATGTTGGTGAAGGGCATATTGAAGAAGGATCAGCCGAGTGGTTCTTCTGGGAGAACAACTCCATTTGGCTCACTAACTTCACACACCATTAGGCATCCAAGCAGCTCTCAAGGAAACTCAGTTTTCACACTCTATGCTTAGTGCCCTTTGAGTGCATTATCTAGGAATGAACCTGGTAGAGCATCCCACACAAACGAATGCTCCACATGCGGGTTTCACATGCCACCAACTCCACATTCACAGGCAACTTCAGCGCCACAGCAGTTTTCAGATAGCCCTCAATGCAAAGGCTCTAGACACAAATATTGGTGTGAGAGCTAATTCAATCAAGGAAACACTGCATGTTGGTGAAGCGCATATTGAAGAAGGATCAGCCGAGTGGTTCTTGTGGGAGAACAACTTCATTTGGCTCACTAACTTCACACACCATCAGACTTCCAAGCAGCTCTCAAGGAAACTCAGTTTTCACACTCTATGCTTAGTGCTATTTGAGTGCATTATCTAGGAATGAACCTGGTAGAGCATCCCACACAAACGAATGCTCCACATGCGGGTTTCACATGCCACCAACTCCACATTGACAGGCAACTTCAGCGCCACAGCCGTTTTCAGATAGCCCTCAATGCAAAGGCTCTAGACGCAAATATTGGTGTGAGAGCTAATTCAATCAAGGAAACACTGCATGTTGGTGAAGGGCATATTGAAGAAGGATCAGCCGAGTGGTTCTTGTGGGAGAACAACTCCATTTGGCTCACTAACTTCACACACCATCAGGCTTCCAAGCAGCTCTCAAGCAAACTCAGTTTTCACACTCTATGCTTAGTGCTCTTTGTGTGCCTAGGACTGAAATGAAGCTTGGTCAGCATCCCACACAAACGAATGCTCCACATGCGGGTTTCACATGCCACCAACTCCACATTCACAGGCAACTTCAGCGCCACAGCCGTTTTCAGATAGCCCTCAATGCAAAGGCTCTAGATGCAAATATTGGTGTGAGAGCTAATTCAATCAAGGAAACACTGCATGTTGGTGAAGGGCATATTGAAGAAGGATCAGCCGAGTGGTTCTTGTGGGAGAACAACTCCATTTGGCTCACTAACTTCACACACCATCAGGCATCCAAGCAGCTCTCAAGGAAACTCAGTTTTCACACTCTATGGTTAGTGCCCTTTGAGTGCATTATCTAGGAATGAACCTGGTAGAGCATCCAACACACAAACGAATGCTCCACATGCGGGTTTCACATGCCACCAACTCCACATTCACAGGCAACTTCAGCACCACAGCCGTTTTCAGATAGCCCTCAATGCAAAGGCTCTAGACGCAAATATTGGTGTGAGAGCTAATTCAATCAAGGAAACACTGCATGTTGGTGAAGGGTATATTGAAGAAGGATCAGCCGAGTGGTTCTTGTGGGAAAACAACTCCATTTGGCTCACTAACTTCACACACCATCAGGCTTCCAAGCAGCTCTCAAGGAAACTCAGTTTTCACACTCTATGCTTAGTGCCCTTTGAGTGCATTATCTAGGAATGAACCTGGTAGAGCATCCCACACGAACGAATGCTCCACATGCGGGTTTCACATGCCACCAACTCCACATTTACAGGCAACTTCAGTGCCACAGCCGTTTTCAGATAGCCCTCAATGCAAAGGCTCTAGACGCAAATATTGGTGTGAGAGCTAATTCAATCAAGGAAACACTGCATGTTGGTGAAGGGCATATTGAAGAAGGATCAGCCGAGTGGTTCTTGTGGGAGAACAACTCCATTTGGCTCACTAACTTCACACACCATCAGGCTTCCAAGCAGCTCTCAAGGAAACTCAGTTTTCACACTCTATGCTTAGTGCTCTTTGTGTGCCTAGGACTGAAATGATTCTTGGTCAGCATCCCACACAAACGAATGTTCCACATGCGGGTTTCACATGCCACCAACTCCACATTCTCAGGCAACTTCAGCGCCACAGCCGTTTTCAGATAGCCCTCAATGCAAAGGCTCTAGACGCAAATATTGGTGTGAGAGCTAATTCAATCAAGGAAACACTGCATGTTGGTGAAGGGCATATTGAAGAAGGATCAGCCGAGTGGTTCTTGTGGGAGAACAACTCCATTTGGCTCACTAACTTCACACACCATCAGGCTTCCAAGCAGCTCTCAAGGAAACTATGTTTTCACACTCTATGCTTAGTGCCCTTTGAGTGCATTATCTAGGAATGAACCTGGTAGAGCATCCCACACAAACGAATGCTCCACATGCGGGTTTCACATGCCACCAACTCCACATTCACAGGCAACTTCAGCGCCACAGCCGTTTTCAGATAGCCTTCAATGCAAAGGCTCTAGACGCAAATATTGGTGTGAGAGCTAATTCAATCAAGGAAACACTGCATGTTGGTGAAGCGCATATTGAAGAAGGATCAGTCGAGTGGTTCTTGTGGGAGAACAACTCCATTTGGCTCACTAACTTCACACACCATCAGGCTTCCAAGCAGCTCTCAAGGAAACTCAGTTTTCACACTCTATGTTTACTGCCATTTGAGTGCATTATCTAGGAATGAACCTGGTAGAGCATCCCACACAAACGAATGCTCCACATGCGGGTTTCACATGCCACCAACTCCACATTCACAGGCAACTTCAGCGCCACAGCCGTTTTCAGATAGCCCTCAATGCAAAGGCTCTAGACGCAAATATTGGTGTGAGAGCTAATTCAATCAAGGAAACACTGCATGTTGGTGAAGGGCATATTGAAGAAGGATCAGCCGAGTGGTTCTTGTTGGAGAACAACCCCATTTGGCTCACTAACTTCACACACCATCCGGCTTCCAAGCAGCTCTCAAGGAAACTCAGTTTTCACACTATATGCTTAGTGCTCTTTGTGTGCCTAGGACTGAAATGAAGCTTGGTCACCATCTCACACAAACGAATGCTCCACATGCGGGTTTCACATGCCACCAACTCCACATTGACAGGCAACTTCAGCTCCACAGCCGTTTTCAGATAGCCCTCAATGCAAAGGCTCTAGACGCAAATATTGGTGTGAGATCTAATTCAATCAAGGAAACACTGCATGTTGGTGAAGGGCATATTGAAGAAGGATCAGCCGAGTGGTTCTTGTGGGAGAACAACTCCATTTGGCTCACTAACTTCACACACCATCCGGCTTCCAAGCAGCTCTCAAGGAAACTCAGTTTTCACACTCTATGCTTAGTGCTCTTTGTGTGCCTAGGACTGAAATGAAGCTTGGTCAGCATCCCACACAAACGAATGCTCCACATGCGGGTTTCACATGCCACCAACTCCACATTCACAGGCAACTTCAGCGCCACAGCCGTTTTCAGATAGCCCTCAATGCAAAGGCTCTAGACGCAAATATTGGTGTGAGAGCTAATTCAATCAAGGAAACACTGCATGTTGGTGAAGGGCATATTGAAGAAGGATCAGCCGAGTGGTTCTTGTGGGAGAACAACTCCATTTGGCTCACTAACTTCACACACCATCAGGCTTCCAAGCAGCTCTCAAGGAAACTCAGTTTTCACACTCTATGCTTAGTGCTCTTTGTGTGCCTAGGACTGAAATGAAGCTTGGTCAGCATCCCACACAAACGAATGCTCCACATGCGGGTTTCACATGCCACCAACTCCACATTGACAGGCAACTTCAGCGCCACAGCCGTTTTCAGATAGCCCTCAATGCAAAGGCTCTAGACGCAAATATTGGTGTGAGAGCTAATTCAATCAAGGAAACACTGCATGTTGGTGAAGGGCATATTGAAGAAGGATCAGCCGAGTGGTTCTTGTGGGAGAACAACTCCATTTGGCTCACTAACTTCACACACCATCAGGCTAACAAGCAGCTCTCAAGGAAACTCAGTTTTCACACTCTATGCTTAGTGCTCTTTGTGTGCCTAGGACTGAAATGAAGCTTGGTCAGCATCCCACACAAACGAATGCTCCACATGCGGGTTTCACATGCCACCAACTCCACATTCACAGGCAACTTCAGCGCCACAGCCGTTTTCAGATAGCCTTCAATGCAAAGGCTCTAGACGCAAATATTGGTGTGAGAGCTAATTCAATCAAGGAAACACTGCATGTTGGTGAAGCGCATATTGAAGAAGGATCAGTCGAGTGGTTCTTGTGGGAGAACAACTCCATTTGGCTCACTAACTTCACACACCATCAGGCTTCCAAGCAGCTCTCAAGGAAACTCAGTTTTCACACTCTATGCTTAGTGCCCTTTGAGTGCATTATCTAGGAATGAACCTGGTAGAGCATCTTACACAAACGAATGCTCCACATGCGGGTTTCACATGCCACCAACTCCACATTCACAGGCAACTTCAGCGCCACAGCCGTTTTCAGATAGCCCTCAATGCAAAGGCTCTAGACGCAAATATTGGTGTGAGAGCTAATTCAATCAAGGAAACACTGCATGTTGGTGAAGGGCATATTGAAGAAGGATCAGCCGAGTGGTTCTTGTTGGAGAACAACCCCATTTGGCTCACTAACTTCACACACCATCCGGCTTCCAAGCAGCTCTCAAGGAAACTCAGTTTTCACACTCTATGCTTAGTGCTCTTTGTGTGCCTAGGACTGAAATGAAGCTTGGTCAGCATCCCACACAAACGAATGCTCCACATGCGGGTTTCACATGCCACCAACTCCACATTCACAGGCAACTTCAGCGCCACAGCCGTTTTCAGATAGCCCTCAATGCAAAGGCTCTAGACGCAAATATTGGTGTGGGGGATAATTCAATCAAGGAAACACTGCATGTTGGTGAAGGGCATATTGAAGAAGGATCAGCCGAGTGGTTCTTGTGGGAGAACAACTCCATTTGGCTCACTAACTTCACACACCATCAGGCTTCCAAGCAGCTCTCAAGGAAACTCAGTTTTCACACTCTATGCTTAGTGCCCTTTGAGTGCATTATCTAGTAATGAACCTGGTAGAGCATCCCACACAAACGAATGCTCCACATGCGGATTTCACGTGCCACCAACTCCAAATTCTCAGGCAACTTCAGCGCCACAGCTTTTTTCAGATAGCCCTCAATGCAAAGGCTCTAGACACAAATATTGGTGTGAGAGCTAATTCAATCAAGGAAACACTGCATGTTGGTGAAGGGCATATTGAAGAAGGATCAGCCGAGTGGTTCTTGTGGGAGAACAACTCCATTTGACTCACTAACTTCACACACCATCAGGCTTCCAAGCAGCTCTCAAGCAAACTCAGTTTTCACACTCTATGCTTAGTGCCCTTTGAGTGCATTATCTAGGAATGATCCTGGTAGAGCATCCCACACAAACGAATGCTCCACATGCGGTTTCACATGCCACCAACTCCACATTCACAGGCAACTTCAGCGCCACAGCCATTTTCAGATAGCCCTCAATGCAAAGGCTCTAGACGCAAATATTGGTGTGAGAGCTAATTCAATCAAGGAAACACTGCATGTTGGTGAAGGGCATATTGAAGAAGGATCAGCCGAGTGGTTCTTGTGGGAGAACAACTCCATTTGGCTCACTAACTTCACACACCATCAGGCTTCCAAGCAGCTCTCAAGGAAACTCAGTTTTCACAAACTATGCTTAGTGCCCTTTGAGTACCTAGGACTGAAATGAAGCTTTGTGAGCATCCCACACAAACGAATGCTCCACATGCGGGTTTCACATGCCACCAACTCCACATTCACAGGCAACTTCAGCGCCACAGCAGTTTTCAGATAGCCCTCAATGCAAAGTCTCTAGACGCAAATATTGGTGTGAGAGCTAATTCAATCAAGGAAACACTGCATGTTGGTGAAGGGCATATTGAAGAAGGATCAGCCGAGTGGTTCTTGTGGGAGAACAACTGCATTTGACTCACTAACTTCACACACCATCAGGCTTCCAAGCAGCTCTCAAGGAAACTCAGTTTTCACACTCTATGCTTAGTGCCCTTTGAGTGCCTAGGACTGAAATGAAGCTTGGAGAGCATCCCACACAAACGAATGCTCCACATGCGGGTTTCACATGCCACCAACTCCACATTCTCAGGCAACTTCAGCGCCACAGCCGTTTTCAGATAGCCCTCAATGCAAAGGCTCTAGACGCAAATTTTGTTGTGAGAGCTAATTCAATCAAGGAAACACTGCATGTTGGTGAAGGGCATATTGAAGAAGGATAAGCCGAGTGTTTTTTTTGTGGGAGAACAACTCCATTTGGCTGACTAACTTCACACACCATCAGGCTTCCAAGCAGCTCTCAAGGAAACTCAGTTTTCACACTCTATGCTTAGTGCCCTTTGAGTGCATTATCTAGGAATGAACCAAGTAGAACATCCCACACAAACGAATGCTCCACATGCGGGTTTCACATGCCACCAACTCCACATTCACAGGCAACTTCAGCGCCACAGCTGTTTTCAGATAGCCCTCAATGCAAAGGCTCTATACGCAAATATTGGTGTGAGAGCTAATTCAATCAAGGAAACACTGCATGTTGGTAAAGGGCATATTGAAGAAGGATCAGCCGAGTGGTTCTTGTGGGAGAACAACTCCATTTGGCTCACTAACTTCACACACCATCAGGCTTCCAAGCAGCTCTCAAGGAAACTCAGTTTTCACACTCTATGCTTAGTGCCCTTTCAGTGCATTATCTAGGAATGAACCTGGTAGAGCATCCCACACAAACGAATGCTCCACATGCGGGTTTCACATGCCACCAACTCCACATTGACAGGCAACTTCAGCGCCACAGCTTTTTTCAGATAGCCCTCAATGCAAAGGCTCTAGACGCAAATATTGGTGTGAGAGCTAATTCAATCAAGGAAACACTGCATGCTGGTGAAGGGCATATTGAAGAAGGATCAGCCGAGTGGTTCTTGTGGGAGAACAACTCCATTTGGCTCACTAACTTCACACACCATCAGGCTTCTAAGCAGCTCTCAAGGAAACTCAGTTTTCACACTCTATGCTTAGTGCCCTTTGAGTGCCTAGGACTGAAATGAAGCTTGGTAAGCATACCACACAAACGAATGCTCCACATGCGGGTTTCACAAGCCACCAACTCCACATTCTCAGGCAACTTCAGCGCCACAGCCGTTTTCAGATAGCCCTCAATGCAAAGGCTCTAGACGCAAATATTGGTGTGAGAGCTAATTCAATCAAGGAAACACTGCATGTTGGTGAAGCGCATATTGAAGAAGGATAAGCCGAGTGTTTTTTTGTGGGAGAACAACTCCATTTGGCTCACTAACTTCACACACCATCAGGCTTCCAAGCAGCTCTCAAGGAAACTCAGTTTTCACACTCTATGCTTAGTGCCCTTTCAGTGCATTATCTAGGAATGAACCAGGTAGAACATCCCACACAAACGAATGCTCTACATGCGGGTTTCACATGCCACCAACTCCACATTCTCAGGCAACTTCAGCGCCACAGCTGTTTTCAGATAGCCCTCAATGCAAAGGCTCTAGACGCAAATATTGGTGTGAGAGCTAATTCAATCAAGGAAACACTGCATGTTGGTGAAGGGCATATTGAAGAAGGATCAGCCGAGTGGTTCTTGTGGGAGAACAACTCCATTTGGCTCACTAACTTCACACACCATCAGGCTTCCAAGCAGCTCTCAAGGAAACTCAGTTTTCACACTCTATGCTTAGTGCCCTTTGAGTGCATTATCTAGGAATGAACCTGGTAGAGCATCCCACACAAACGAATGCTCCACATGCGGGTTTCACATGCCACCAACTCCACATTCACAGGCAACTTCAGCGCCACAGCCGTTTTCAGATAGCCCTCAATGCAAAGGCTCTAGACGCAAATATTGGTGTGAGAGCTAATTCAATCAAGGAAACACTGCATGTTGGTGAAGGGCATATTGAAGAAGGATCAGCCGAGTGGTTCTTGTGGGAGAACAACTCCATTTGGCTCACTAACTTCACACACCATCAGGCTTCCAAGCAGCTCTCAAGGAAACTCAGTTTTCACACTCTATGCTTAGTGCCCTTTGAGTGCCTAGGACTGAAATGAAGCTTGGTAAGCATCCCACACAAACGAATGCTCCACATGCGGGTTTCACATGCCACCAACTCCACATTCTCAGGCAACTTCAGCGCCACAGCCGTTTTCAGATAGCCCTCAATGCAAAGGCTCTAGACACAAATATTGGTGTGAGAGCTAATTCAATCAAGGAAACACTGCATGTTGGTGATACGCATATTGAAGAAGGATAAGCCGAGTGGTACTTGTGGGAGAACAACTCCATTTGGCTCACTAACTTCACACACCATCAGGCTTCCAAGCAGCTCTCAAGGAAACTCAGTTTTCACACTCTATGCTTAGTGCCCTTTGAGTGCATTATCTAGGAATGAACCAAGTAGAACATCCCACACAAACGAATGCTCCACATGCGGGTTTCACATGCCACCAACTCCACATTCTCAGGCAACTTCAGCGCCACAGCCGTTTTCAGATAGCCCTCAATGCAAAGGCTCTAGACACAAATATTGGTGTGAGAGCTAATTCAATCAAGGAAACACTGCATGTTGGTGAAGCGCATATTGAAGAAGGATAAGCCGAGTGTTTTTTTGTGGGAGAACAACTCCATTTGGCTCACTAACTTCACACACCATCAGGCTTTTAAGCAGCTCTCAAGGAAACTCAGTTTTCACACTCTATGCTTAGTGCCCTTTGAGTGCATTATCTAGGAATGAACCAGGTAGAACATCCCACACAAACGAATGCTCTACATGCGGGTTTCACATGCCACCAACTCCACATTCACAGGCAACTTCAGCGCCACAGCTGTTTTCAGATAGCCCTCAATGCAAAGGCTCTAGACGCAAATATTGGTGTGAGAGCTAATTCAATCAAGGAAACACTGCATGTTGGTGAAGGGCATATTGAAGAAGGATCAGTCGAGTGGTTCTTGTGGGAGAACAACTCCATTTGGCTCACTAACTTCACACACCATCAGGCTTCCAAGCAGCTCTCAAGCAAACTCAGTTTTCACACTCTATGCTTAGTGCCCTTTGAGTGCATTATCTAGGAATGAACCTGGTAGAGCATCCCACACAAACGAATGCTCCACATGCGGGTTTCACATGCCACCAACTCCACATTCACAGGCAACTTCAGCGCCACAGCCGTTTTCAGATAGCCCTCAATGCAAAGGCTCTAGACACAAATAATGGTGTGAGAGCTAATTCAATCAAGGAAACACTGCATGTTGGTGAAGGGCATATTGAAGAAGGATAAGCCGAGTGTTTTTTTGTGGGAGAACAACTCGATTTGACTCACTAACTTCACACACCATCAGGCTTCCAAGCAGCTCTCAAGGAAACTCAGTTTTCACACTCTATGCTTAGTGCCCTTTGAGTGCCTAGGACTGAAATGAAGCTTGGTAAGCATCCCACACAAACGAATGCTCCACATGCGGGTTTCACATGCCACCTACTCCACATTCTCAGGCAACTTCAGCGCCACAGCCGTTTTCAGATAGCCCTCAATGCAAAGGCTCTAGACGCAAATATTGGTGTGAGAGCTAATTCAATCAAGGAAACACTGCATGTTGGTGAAGGGCATATTGAAGAAGGATCAGCCGAGTGGTTCTTGTGGGAGAACAACTCCATTTGGCTCACTAACTTCACACACCATCAGGCTTCCAAGCAGCTCTCAAGGAAACTCAGTTTTCACACTCTATGCTTAGTGCCCTTTGAGTGCATTATCTAGGAATGAACCAAGTAGAACATCCCACACAAACGAATGCTCCACATGCGGGTTTCACATGCCACCAACTCCACATTCTCAGGCAACTTCAGCGCCACAGCCGTTTTCAGATAGCCCTCAATTCAAAGGCTCTAGACACAAATATTGGTGTGAGAGCTAATTCAATCAAGGAAACACTGCATGTTGGTGAAGCGCATATTGAAGAAGGATAAGCCGAGTGTTTTTTTTGTGGGAGAACAACTCCATTTGGCTCACTAACTTCACACACCATCAGGCTTCCAAGCAGCTCTCAAGGAAACTCAGTTTTCACACTCTATGCTTAGTGCCCTTTGAGTGCATTATCTAGGAATGAACCAGGTAGAACATCCCACACAAACGAATGCTCTACATGCGGGTTTCACATGCCACCAACTCCACATTCACAGGCAACTTCAGCGCCACAGCTGTTTTCAGATAGCCCTCAATGCAAAGTCTCTAGACGCAAATATTGGTGTGAGAGCTAATTCAATCAAGGAAACACTGCATGTTGGTGAAGGACATATTGAAGAAGGATCAGCCGAGTGGTTCTTGTGGGAGAACAACTCCATTTGGCTCACTAACTTCACACACCATCAGGCTTCCAAGCAGCTCTCAAGGAAACTCAGTTTTCACACTCTATGCTTAGTGCCCTTTGAGTGCATTATCTAGGAATGAACCTGGTAGAGCATCCCACACAAACGAATGCTCCACATGCGGGTTTCACATGCCACCAACTCCATATTCACAGGCAACTTCAGCGCCACAGCCGTTTTCAGATAGCCCTCAATGCAAAGGCTCTAGACACAAATATTGGTGTGAGAGCTAATTCAATCAAGGAAACACTGCATGTTGGTGAAGGGCATATTGAAGAAGGATCAGCCGAGTGGTTCTTGTGGGAGAACAACTCCATTTGGCTCACTAACTTCACACACCATCAGGCTTCCAAGCAGCTCTCAAGGAAACTCAGTTTTCACACTCTATGCTTAGTGCCCTTTGAGTACCTAGGAATGAAATGAAGCTTGGTGAGCATCCCACACAAACGAATGCTCCACATGCGGGTTTCACATGCCACCAACTCCACATTCACAGGCAACTTCAGCGCCACAGCCGTTTTCAGATAGCCCTCAATGCAAAGGCTCTAGACGCAAATATTGGTGTGAGAGCTAATTCAATCAAGGAAACACTGCATGTTGGTGAAGGGCATATTGAAGAAGGATCAGCCGAGTGGTTCTTGTGGGAGAACAACTCCATTTGGCTCACTAACTTCACACACCATCAGGCTTCCAAGCAGCTCTCAAGGAAACTCAGTTTTCACACTCTATGCTTAGTGCCCTTTGAGTGCATTATCTAGGAATGAACCTGGTAGAGCATCCCACACAAACGAATGCTCCACATGCGGGTTTCACATGCCACCAACTCCACATTCACAGGCAACTTCAGCGCCACAGCCGTTTTCAGATAGCCCTCAATGCAAAGGCTCTAGACGCAAATATTGGTGTGAGAGCTAATTCAAAAAAGGAAACACTGCATGTTGGTGAAGGGCATATTGAAGAAGGATCAGCCGAGTGGTTCTTGTGGGAGAACAACTCCATTTGGCTCACGAACTTCACACACCATCAGGCTTCCAAGCAGCTCTCAAGGAAACTCAGTTTTCACACTCTATGCTTAGTGCCTTTGAGTACCTAGGAATGAAATGAAGCTTGGTGAGCATCCCACACAAACGAATGCTCCACATGCGGGTTTCACATGCCACCAACTCCACATTCACAGGCAACTTCAGCGCCACAGCCGTTTTCAGATAGCCCTCAATGCAAAGGCTCTAGACACAAATATTGGTGTGAGAGCTAATTCAATCAAGGAAACACTGCATGTTGGTGAAGGGCATATTGAAGAAGGATAAGCCGAGTGTTTTTTTGTGGGAGAACAACTCGATTTGACTCACTAACTTCACACACCATCAGGCTTCCAAGCAGCTCTCAAGGAAACTCAGTTTTCACACTCTATGCTTAGTGCCCTTTGAGTGCCTAGGACTGAAATGAAGCTTGGTAAGCATCCCACACAAACGAATGCTCCACATGCGGGTTTCACATGCCACCAACTCCACATTCTCAGGCAACTTCAGCGCCACAGCCGTTTTCAGATAGCCCTCAATGCAAAGGCTCTAGACACAAATATTGGTGTGAGAGCTAATTCAATCAAGGAAACACTGCATGTTGGTGAAACGCATATTGAAGAAGGATAAGCCGAGTGTTTTTTTGTGGGAGAACAACTCCAGTTGGCTCATTAACTTCACACACCATCAGGCTTCCAAGCAGCTCTCAAGGAAACTATGTTTTCACACTCTATGCTTAGTGCCCTTTGAGTGCATTATCTAGGAATGAACCAAGTAGAACATCCCACACAAACGAATGCTCCACATGCGGGTTTCACATGCCACCAACTCCACATTCACAGGCAACTTCAGCGCCACAGCCGTTTTCAGATAGCCCTCAATGCAAAGGCTCTAGACACAAATATTGGTGTGAGAGCTAATTCAATCAAGGAAACACTGCATGTTGGTGAAGGACATATTGAAGAAGGATCAGCCGAGTGGTTCTTGTGGGAGAACAACTCCATTTGGCTCACTAACTTCACACACCATCAGGCTTCCAAGCAGCTCTCAAGGAAACTCAGTTTTCACACTCTAGGCTTAGTGCCCTTTGAGTGCATTATCTAGGAATGAACCTGGTAGAGCATCCCACACAAACGAATGCTCCACATGCGGGTTTCACATGCCACCAACTCCACATTCACAGGCAACTTCAGCGCCACAGCCGTTTTCAGATAGCCCTCAATGCAAAGGCTCTAGACACAAATATTGGTGTGAGAGCTAATTCAATCAAGGAAACACTGCATGTTGGTGAAGGGCATATTGAAGAAGGATCAGCCGAGTGGTTCTTGTGGGAGAACAACTCCATTTGGCTCACTAACTTCACACACCATCAGGCTTCCAAGCAGCTCTCAAGGAAACTCAGTTTTCACACTCTATGCTTAGTGCCCTTTGAGTACCTAGGAATGAAATGAAGCTTGGTGAGCATCCCACACAAACGAATGCTCCACATGCGGGTTTCACATGCCACCAACTCCACATTCACAGGCAACTTCAGCGCCACAGCTGTTTTCAGATAGCCCTCAATGCAAAGGCTCTAGACGCAAATATTGGTGTGAGAGCTAATTCAATCAAGGAAACACTGCATGTTGGTGAAGGGCATATTGAAGAAGGATCAGCCGAGTGGTTCTTGTGGGAGAACAACTCCATTTGGCTCACTAACTTCACACACCATCAGGCTTCCAAGCAGCTCTCAAGGAAACTCAGTTTTCACACTCTATGCTTAGTGCCCTTTGAGTGCATTATCTAGGAATGAACCTGGTAGAGCATCCCACACAAACGAATGCTCCACATGCGGGTTTCACATGCCACCAACTCCACATTCACAGGCAACTTCAGCGCCACAGCCGTTTTCAGATAGCCCTCAATGCAAAGGCTCTAGACGCAAATATTGGTGTGAGAGCTAATTCAATCAAGGAAACACTGCATGTTGGTGAAGGGCATATTGAAGAAGGATCAGCCGAGTGGTTCTTGTGGGAGAACAACTCCATTTGGCTCACTAACTTCACACACCATCAGGCTTCCAAGCAGCTCTCAAGGAAACTCAGTTTTCACACTCTATGCTTAGTGCCTTTGAGTACCTAGGAATGAAATGAAGCTTGGTGAGCATCCCACACAAACGAATGCTCCACATGCGGGTTTCACATGCCACCAACTCCACATTCACAGGCAACTTCAGCGCCACCGCCGTTTTCAGATAGCCCTCAATGCAAAGGCTCTAGACACAAATATTGGTGTGAGAGCTAATTCAATCAAGGAAACACTGCATGTTGGTGAAGGGCATATTGAAGAAGGATATGCCGAGTGTTTTTTTGTGGGAGAACAACTCGATTTGACTCACTAACTTCACACACCATCAGGCTTCCAAGCAGCTCTCAAGGAAACTCAGTTTTCACACTCTATGCTTAGTGCCCTTTGAGTGCATTATCTAGGAATGAACCAAGTAGAACATCCCACACAAACGAATGCTCCACATGCGGGTTTCACATGCCACCAACTCCACATTCTCAGGCAACTTCAGCGCCACAGCCGTTTTCAGATAGCCCTCAATGCAAAGGCTCTAGACACAAATATTGGTGTGAGAGCTAATTCAATCAAGGAAACACTGCATGTTGGTGAAGCGCATATTGAAGAAGGATAAGCCGAGTGTTTTTTTGTGGGAGAACAACTCCATTTGGCTCACTAACTTCACACACCATAAGGCTTTTAAGCAGCTCTCAAGGAAACTCAGTTTTCACACTCTATGCTTAGTGCCCTTTGAGTGCATTATCTAGGAATGAACCAGGTAGAACATCCCACACAAACGAATGCTCTACATGCGGGTTTCACATGCCACCAACTCGACATTCACAGGTAACTTCAGCGCCACAGCTGTTTTCAGATAGCCCTCAATGCAAAGGCTCTAGACGCAAATATTGGTGTGAGAGCTAATTCAATCAAGGAAACACTGCATGTTGGTGAAGGACATATTGAAGAAGGATCAGCCGAGTGGTTCTTGTGGGAGAACAACTCCATTTGGCTCACTAACTTCACACACCATCAGGCTTCCAAGCAGCTCTCAAGGAAACTCAGTTTTCACACTCTATGCTTAGTGCCCTTTGAGTGCATTATCTAGGAATGAACCTGGTAGAGCATCCCACACAAACGAATGCTCCACATGCGGGTTTCACATGCCACCAACTCCACATTCACAGGCAACTTCAGCGCCACAGCCGTTTTCAGATAGCCCTCAATGCAAAGGCTCTAGACGCAAATATTGGTGTGAGAGCTTATTCAATCAAGGAAACACTGCATGTTGGTGAAGGGCATATTGAAGAAGGATCAGCCGAGTGGTTCTTGTGGGAGAACAACTCCATTTGACTCACTAACTTCACACACCATCAGGCTTCCAAGCAGCTCTCAAGGAAACTCAGTTTTCACACTCTATGCTTAGTGCCCTTTGAGTGCATTATCTAGGAATGAACCTGGTAGAGCATCCCACACAAACGAATGCTCCACATGCGGGTTTCACATGCCACCAACTCCACATTGACAGGCAACTTCAGCGCCACAGCCGTTTTCAGATAGCCCTCAATGCAAAGGCTCTAGACGCAAATATTGGTGTGAGAGCTAATTCAATCAAGGAAACACTGCATGTTGGTGAAGGGCATATTGAAGAAGGATCAGCCGAGTGGTTCTTGTGGGAAAACAACCCCATTTGGCTCACTAACTTCACACACCATCAGGCTTCCAAGCAGCTCTCAAGGAAACTAAGTTTTCACACTCTGTGCTTAGTGCCCTTTGAGTGCATTATCTAGGAATGAACCTGGTAGAGCATCCCACACAAACGAATGCTCCACATGCGGGTTTCACATGCCACCAACTCCACATTCACAGGCAACTTCAGCGCCACAGCCGTTTTCAGATAGCCCTCAATGCAAAGGCTCTAGACGCAAATATTGGTGTGAGAGCTAATTCAATCAAGGAAACACTGCATGTTGGTGAAGGGCATATTGAAGAAGAATCAGCCGAGTGGTTCTTTTTTGTTGTTGTTGTTGTTATTTTTATTTTTTATTATTTTTTATTTTTTTTAATTTTATTTTAAATTCATTAATTACATTGTATTATGTGACACAGTTTCATAGGTCCTGGGATTCTCCCCACCACTCCCCAAACCCTCCCACCATGGTGGATTCCTCCACCTTGTTGCATAACCACAGTTCAAGTTCAGTTGAGATTCCCCCATTGCAAGCATATACCAAACATAGAGTCCAGCATTATATTGTCTAGTCAAGTTCAACGGCTTGGTTCTTGTGGGAGAACAACTCCATTTGGCTCACTAACTTCACACACCATCAGGCTTCCAAGCAGCTCTCAAGGAAACTCAGTTTTCACACTCTATGCTTAGTGCCTTTGAGTACCTAGGAATGAAATGAAGCTTGGTGAGCATCCCACACAAACGAATGCTCCACATGCGGGTTTCACATGCCACCAACTCCACATTCACAGGCAACTTCAGCGCCACAGCCGTTTTCAGATAGCCCTCAATGCAAAGGCTCTAGACACAAATATTGGTGTGAGAGCTAATTCAATCAAGGAAACACTGCATGTTGGTGATACGCATATTGAAGAAGGATAAGCCGAGTGTTTTTTTGTGGGAGAACAACTCGATTTGACTCACTAACTTCACACACCATCAGGCTTCCAAGCAGCTCTCAAGGAAACTCAGTTTTCACACTCTATGCTTAGTGCCCTTTGAGTGCCTAGGACTGAAATGAAGCTTGGTAAGCATCCCACACAAACGAATGCTCCACATGCGGGTTTCACATGCCACCAACTCCACATTCTCAGGCAACTTCAGCGCCACAGCCGTTTTCAGATAGCCCTCAATGCAAAGGCTCTAGACACAAATATTGTTGTGAGAGCTAATTCAATCAAGGAAACACTGCATGTTGGTGAAACGCATATGGAAGAAGGATAAGCCGAGTGTTTTTTTGTGGGAGAACAACTCCATTTGGCTCACTAACTTCACACACCATCAGGCTTCCAAGCAGCTCTCAAGGAAACTCAGTTTTCACACTCTATGCTTAGTGCCCTTTGAGTGCATTATCTAGGAATGAACCAAGTAGAACATCCCACACAAACGAATGCTCCACATGCGGGTTTCACATGCCACCAACTCCACATTCTCAGGCAACTTCAGCGCCACAGCCGTTTTCAGATAGCCCTCAATGCAAAGGCTCTAGACACAAATATTGGTGTGAGAGCTAATTCAATCAAGGAAACACTGCATGTTGGTGAAGGACATATTGAAGAAGGATCAGCCGAGTGGTTCTTGTGGGAGAACAACTCCATTTGGCTCACTAACTTCACACACCATCAGGCTTCCAAGCAGCTCTCAAGGAAACTCAGTTTTCACACTCTATGCTTAGTGCCCTTTGAGTGCATTATCTAGGAATGAACCTGGTAGAGCATCCCACACAAACGAATGCTCCACATGCGGGTTTCACATGCCACCAACTCCATATTCACAGGCAACTTCAGCGCCACAGCCGTTTTCAGATAGCCCTCAATGCAAAGGCTCTAGACGCAAATATTGGTGTGAGAGCTAATTCAATCAAGGAAACACTGCATGTTGGTGAAGGGCATATTGAAGAAGGATCAGCCGAGTGGTTCTTGTGGGAGAACAACTCCATTTGGCTCACTAACTTCACACACCATCAGGCTTCCAAGCAGCTCTCAAGGAAACTCAGTTTTCACACTCTATGCTTAGTGCCCTTTGAGTACCTAGGAATGAAATGAAGCTTGGTGAGCATCCCACACAAACGAATGCTCCACATGCGGGTTTCACATGCCACCAACTCCACATTCACAGGCAACTTCAGCGCCACAGCTGTTTTCAGATAGCCCTCAATGCAAAGGCTCTAGACGCAAATATTGGTGTGAGAGCTAATTCAATCAAGGAAACACTGCATGTTGGTGAAGGGCATATTGAAGAAGGATCAGCCGAGTGGTTCTTGTGGGAGAACAACTCCATTTGGCTCACTAACTTCACACACCATCAGGCTTCCAAGCAGCTCTCAAGGAAACTCAGTTTTCACACTCTATGCTTAGTGCCCTTTGAGTGCATTATCTAGGAATGAACCTGGTAGAGCATCCCACACAAACGAATGCTCCACATGCGGGTTTCACATGCCACCAACTCCACATTCACAGGCAACTTCAGCGCCACAGCCGTTTTCAGATAGCCCTCAATGCAAAGGCTCTAGACGCAAATATTGGTGTGAGAGCTAATTCAAAAAAGGAAACACTGCATGTTGGTGAAGGGCATATTGAAGAAGGATCAGCCGAGTGGTTCTTGTGGGAGAACAACTCCATTTGGCTCACGAACTTCACACACCATCAGGCTTCCAAGCAGCTCTCAAGGAAACTCAGTTTTCACACTCTATGCTTAGTGCCTTTGAGTACCTAGGAATGAAATGAAGCTTGGTGAGCATCCCACACAAACGAATGCTCCACATGCGGGTTTCACATGCCACCAACTCCACATTCACAGGCAACTTCAGCGCCACAGCCGTTTTCAGATAGCCCTCAATGCAAAGGCTCTAGACACAAATATTGGTGTGAGAGCTAATTCAATCAAGGAAACACTGCATGTTGGTGAAGGGCATATTGAAGAAGGATAAGCCGAGTGTTTTTTTGTGGGAGAACAACTCGATTTGACTCACTAACTTCACACACCATCAGGCTTCCAAGCAGCTCTCAAGGAAACTCAGTTTTCACACTCTATGCTTAGTGCCCTTTGAGTGCCTAGGACTGAAATGAAGCTTGGTAAGCATCCCACACAAACGAATGCTCCACATGCGGGTTTCACATGCCACCAACTCCACATTCTCAGGCAACTTCAGCGCCACAGCCGTTTTCAGATAGCCCTCAATGCAAAGGCTCTAGACACAAATATTGGTGTGAGAGCTAATTCAATCAAGGAAACACTGCATGTTGGTGAAACGCATATTGAAGAAGGATAAGCCGAGTGTTTTTTTGTGGGAGAACAACTCCATTTGGCTCATTAACTTCACACACCATCAGGCTTCCAAGCAGCTCTCAAGGAAACTATGTTTTCACACTCTATGCTTAGTGCCCTTTGAGTGCATTATCTAGGAATGAACCAAGTAGAACATCCCACACAAACGAATGCTCCACATGCGGGTTTCACATGCCACCAACTCCACATTCACAGGCAACTTCAGCGCCACAGCCGTTTTCAGATAGCCCTCAATGCAAAGGCTCTAGACACAAATATTGGTGTGAGAGCTAATTCAATCAAGGAAACACTGCATGTTGGTGAAGCGCATATTGAAGAAGGATCAGCCGAGTGGTTCTTGTGGGAGAACAACTCCATTTGGCTCACTAACTTCACACACCATCAGGCTTCCAAGCAGCTCTCAAGGAAACTCAGTTTTCACACTCTAGGCTTAGTGCCCTTTGAGTGCATTATCTAGGAATGAACCTGGTAGAGCATCCCACACAAACGAATGCTCCACATGCGGGTTTCACATGCCACCAACTCCACATTCACAGGCAACTTCAGCGCCACAGCCGTTTTCAGATAGCCCTCAATGCAAAGGCTCTAGACACAAATATTGGTGTGAGAGCTAATTCAATCAAGGAAACACTGCATGTTGGTGAAGGGCATATTGAAGAAGGATCAGCCGAGTGGTTCTTGTGGGAGAACAACTCCATTTGGCTCACTAACTTCACACACCATCAGGCTTCCAAGCAGCTCTCAAGGAAACTCAGTTTTCACACTCTATGCTTAGTGCCCTTTGAGTACCTAGGAATGAAATGAAGCTTGGTGAGCATCCCACACAAACGAATGCTCCACATGCGGGTTTCACATGCCACCAACTCCACATTCACAGGCAACTTCAGCGCCACAGCTGTTTTCAGATAGCCCTCAATGCAAAGGCTCTAGACGCAAATATTGGTGTGAGAGCTAATTCAATCAAGGAAACACTGCATGTTGGTGAAGGGCATATTGAAGAAGGATCAGCCGAGTGCTTCTTGTGGGAGAACAACTCCATTTGGCTCACTAACTTCACACACCATCAGGCTTCCAAGCAGCTCTCAAGGAAACTCAGTTTTCACACTCTATGCTTAGTGCCCTTTGAGTGCATTATCTAGGAATGAACCTGGTAGAGCATCCCACACAAACGAATGCTCCACATGCGGGTTTCACATGCCACCAACTCCACATTCACAGGCAACTTCAGCGCCACAGCCGTTTTCAGATAGCCCTCAATGCAAAGGCTCTAGACGCAAATATTGGTGTGAGAGCTAATTCAATCAAGGAAACACTGCATGTTGGTGAAGGGCATATTGAAGAAGGATCAGCCGAGTGGTTCTTGTGGGAGAACAACTCCATTTGGCTCACTAACTTCACACACCATCAGGCTTCCAAGCAGCTCTCAAGGAAACTCAGTTTTCACACTCTATGCTTAGTGCCTTTGAGTACCTAGGAATGAAATGAAGCTTGGTGAGCATCCCACACAAACGAATGCTCCACATGCGGGTTTCACATGCCACCAACTCCACATTCACAGGCAACTTCAGCGCCACCGCCGTTTTCAGATAGCCCTCAATGCAAAGGCTCTAGACACAAATATTGGTGTGAGAGCTAATTCAATCAAGGAAACACTGCATGTTGGTGAAGGGCATATTGAAGAAGGATATGCCGAGTGTTTTTTTGTGGGAGAACAACTCGATTTGACTCACTAACTTCACACACCATCAGGCTTCCAAGCAGCTCTCAAGGAAACTCAGTTTTCACACTCTATGCTTAGTGCCCTTTGAGTGCATTATCTAGGAATGAACCAAGTAGAACATCCCACACAAACGAATGCTCCACATGCGGGTTTCACATGCCACCAACTCCACATTCTCAGGCAACTTCAGCGCCACAGCCGTTTTCAGATAGCCCTCAATGCAAAGGCTCTAGACACAAATATTGGTGTGAGAGCTAATTCAATCAAGGAAACACTGCATGTTGGTGAAGCGCATATTGAAGAAGGATAAGCCGAGTGTTTTTTTGTGGGAGAACAACTCCATTTGGCTCACTAACTTCACACACCATCAGGCTTTTAAGCAGCTCTCAAGGAAACTCAGTTTTCACACTCTATGCTTAGTGCCCTTTGAGTGCATTATCTAGGAATGAACCAGGTAGAACATCCCACACAAACGAATGCTCTACATGCGGGTTTCACATGCCACCAACTCGACATTCACAGGCAACTTCAGCGCCACAGCTGTTTTCAGATAGCCCTCAATGCAAAGGCTCTAGACGCAAATATTGGTGTGAGAGCTAATTCAATCAAGGAAACACTGCATGTTGGTGAAGGACATATTGAAGAAGGATCAGCCGAGTGGTTCTTGTGGGAGAACAACTCCATTTGGCTCACTAACTTCACACACCATCAGGCTTCCAAGCAGCTCTCAAGGAAACTCAGTTTTCACACTCTATGCTTAGTGCCCTTTGAGTGCATTATCTAGGAATGAACCTGGTAGAGCATCCCACACAAACGAATGCTCCACATGCGGGTTTCACATGCCACCAACTCCACATTCACAGGCAACTTCAGCGCCACAGCCGTTTTCAGATAGCCCTCAATGCAAAGGCTCTAGACGCAAATATTGGTGTGAGAGCTTATTCAATCAAGGAAACACTGCATGTTGGTGAAGGGCATATTGAAGAAGGATCAGCCGAGTGGTTCTTGTGGGAGAACAACTCCATTTGACTCACTAACTTCACACACCATCAGGCTTCCAAGCAGCTCTCAAGGAAACTCAGTTTTCACACTCTATGCTTAGTGCCCTTTGAGTGCATTATCTAGGAATGAACCTGGTAGAGCATCCCACACAAACGAATGCTCCACATGCGGGTTTCACATGCCACCAACTCCACATTGACAGGCAACTTCAGCGCCACAGCCGTTTTCAGATAGCCCTCAATGCAAAGGCTCTAGACGCAAATATTGGTGTGAGAGCTAATTCAATCAAGGAAACACTGCATGTTGGTGAAGGGCATATTGAAGAAGGATCAGCCGAGTGGTTCTTGTGGGAAAACAACCCCATTTGGCTCACTAACTTCACACACCATCAGGCTTCCAAGCAGCTCTCAAGGAAACTAAGTTTTCACACTCTGTGCTTAGTGCCCTTTGAGTGCATTATCTAGGAATGAACCTGGTAGAGCATCCCACACAAACGAATGCTCCACATGCGGGTTTCACATGCCACCAACTCCACATTCACAGGCAACTTCAGCGCCACAGCCGTTTTCAGATAGCCCTCAATGCAAAGGCTCTAGACGCAAATATTGGTGTGAGAGCTAATTCAATCAAGGAAACACTGCATGTTGGTGAAGGGCATATTGAAGAAGAATCAGCCGAGTGGTTCTTTTTTGTTGTTGTTGTTGTTATTTTTATTTTTTATTATTTTTTATTTTTTTTAATTTTATTTTAAATTCATTAATTACATTGTATTATGTGACACAGTTTCATAGGTCCTGGGATTCTCCCCACCACTCCCCAAACCCTCCCACCATGGTGGATTCCTCCACCTTGTTGCATAACCACAGTTCAAGTTCAGTTGAGATTCCCCCATTGCAAGCATATACCAAACATAGAGTCCAGCATTATATTGTCTAGTCAAGTTCAACGGCTTGGTTCTTGTGGGAGAACAACTCCATTTGGCTCACTAACTTCACACACCATCAGGCTTCCAAGCAGCTCTCAAGGAAACTCAGTTTTCACACTCTATGCTTAGTGCCTTTGAGTACCTAGGAATGAAATGAAGCTTGGTGAGCATCCCACACAAACGAATGCTCCACATGCGGGTTTCACATGCCACCAACTCCACATTCACAGGCAACTTCAGCGCCACAGCCGTTTTCAGATAGCCCTCAATGCAAAGGCTCTAGACACAAATATTGGTGTGAGAGCTAATTCAATCAAGGAAACACTGCATGTTGGTGATACGCATATTGAAGAAGGATAAGCCGAGTGTTTTTTTGTGGGAGAACAACTCGATTTGACTCACTAACTTCACACACCATCAGGCTTCCAAGCAGCTCTCAAGGAAACTCAGTTTTCACACTCTATGCTTAGTGCCCTTTGAGTGCCTAGGACTGAAATGAAGCTTGGTAAGCATCCCACACAAACGAATGCTCCACATGCGGGTTTCACATGCCACCAACTCCACATTCTCAGGCAAATTCAGCGCCACAGCCGTTTTCAGATAGCCCTCAATGCAAAGGCTCTAGACACAAATATTGTTGTGAGAGCTAATTCAATCAAGGAAACACTGCATGTTGGTGAAACGCATATGGAAGAAGGATAAGCCGAGTGTTTTTTTGTGGGAGAACAACTCCATTTGGCTCACTAACTTCACACACCATCAGGCTTCCAAGCAGCTCTCAAGGAAACTCAGTTTTCACACTCTATGCTTAGTGCCCTTTGAGTGCATTATCTAGGAATGAACCAAGTAGAACATCCCACACAAACGAATGCTCCACATGCGGGTTTCACATGCCACCAACTCCACATTCTCAGGCAACTTCAGCGCCACAGCCGTTTTCAGATAGCCCTCAATGCAAAGGCTCTAGACACAAATATTGGTGTGAGAGCTAATTCAATCAAGGAAACACTGCATGTTGGTGAAGGACATATTGAAGAAGGATCAGCCGAGTGGTTCTTGTGGGAGAACAACTCCATTTGGCTCACTAACTTCACACACCATCAGGCTTCCAAGCAGCTCTCAAGGAAACTCAGTTTTCACACTCTATGCTTAGTGCCCTTTGAGTGCATTATCTAGGAATGAACCTGGTAGAGCATCCCACACAAACGAATGCTCCACATGCGGGTTTCACATGCCACCAACTCCACATTCTCAGGCAACTTCAGCGCCACAGCCGTTTTCAGATAGCCCTCAATGCAAAGGCTCTAGACACAAATATTGGTGTGAGAGCTAATTCAATCAAGGAAACACTGCATGTTGGTGAAGGGCATATTGAAGAAGGATCAGCCGAGTGGTTCTTGTGGGAGAACAACTCCATTTGGCTCACTAACTTCACACACCATCAGGCTTCCAAGCAGCTCTCAAGGAAACTCAGTTTTCACACTCTATGCTTAGTGCCCTTTGAGTACCTAGGAATGAAATGAAGCTTGGTGAGCATCCCACACAAACGAATGCTCCACATGCGGGTTTCACATGCCACCAACTCGACATTCACAGGCAACTTCAGCGCCACAGCTGTTTTCAGATAGCCCTCAATGCAAAGGCTCTAGACGCAAATATTGGTGTGAGAGCTAATTCAATCAAGGAAACACTGCATGTTGGTGAAGGGCATATTGAAGAAGGATCAGCCGAGTGGTTCTTGTGGGAGAACAACTCCATTTGGCTCACTAACTTCACACACCATCAGGCTTCCAAGCAGCTCTCAAGGAAACTCAGTTTTCACACTCTATGCTTAGTGCCCTTTGAGTGCATTATCTAGGAATGAACCTGGTAGAGCATCCCACACAAACGAATGCTCCACATGCGGGTTTCACATGCCACCAACTCCACATTCACAGGCAACTTCAGCGCCACAGCCGTTTTCAGATAGCCCTCAATGCAAAGGCTCTAGACGCAAATATTGGTGTGAGAGCTAATTCAATCAAGGAAACACTGCATGTTGGTGAAGGGCATATTGAAGAAGGATCAGCCGAGTGGTTCTTGTGGGAGAACAACTCCATTTGGCTCACTAACTTCACACACCATCAGGCTTCCAAGCAGCTCTCAAGGAAACTCAGTTTTCACACTCTATGCTTAGTGCCTTTGAGTACCTAGGAATGAAATGAAGCTTGGTGAGCATCCCACACAAACGAATGCTCCACATGCGGGTTTCACATGCCACCAACTCCACATTCACAGGCAACTTCAGCGCCACAGCCGTTTTCAGATAGCCCTCAATGCAAAGGCTCTAGACACAAATATTGGTGTGAGAGCTAATTCAATCAAGGAAACACTGCATGCTGGTGAAGGGCATATTGAAGAAGGATCAGCCGAGTGGTTCTTGTGGGAGAACAACTCCATTTGGCTCACTAACTTCACACACCATCAGGCTTCCAAGCAGCTCTCAAGGAAACTCAGTTTTCACACTCTATGCTTAGTGCCCTTTGAGTGCATTATCTAGGAATGAACCAAGTAGAACATCCCACACAAAAGAATGCTCCACATGCGGGTTTCACATGCCACCAACTCCACATTCTCAGGCAACTTCAGCGCCACAGCCGTTTTCAGATAGCCCTCAATGCAAAGGCTCTAGACACAAATATTGGTGTGAGAGCTAATTCAATCAAGGAAACACTGCATGTTGGTGAAGCGCATATTGAAGAAGGATAAGCCGAGTGTTTTTTTGTGGGAGAACAACTCCATTTGGCTCACTAACTTCACACACCATCAGGCTTTTAAGCAGCTCTCAAGGAAACTCAGTTTTCACACTCTATGCTTAGTGCCCTTTGAGTGCATTATCTAGGAATGAACCAGGTAGAACATCCCACACAAACGAATGCTCTACATGCGGGTTTCACATGCCACCAACTCGACATTCACAGGCAACTTCAGCGCCACAGCTGTTTTCAGATAGCCCTCAATGCAAAGGCTCTAGACGCAAATATTGGTGTGAGAGCTAATTCAATCAAGGAAACACTGCATGTTGGTGAAGGACATATTGAAGAAGGATCAGCCGAGTGGTTCTTGTGGGAGAACAACTCCATTTGGCTCACTAACTTCACACACCATCAGGCTTCCAAGCAGCTCTCAAGGAAACTCAGTTTTCACACTCTATGCTTAGTGCCCTTTGAGTGCATTATCTAGGAATGAACCTGGTAGAGCATCCCACACAAACGAATGCTCCACATGCGGGTTTCACATGCCACCAACTCCACATTGACAGGCAACTTCAGCGCCACAGCCGTTTTCAGATAGCCCTCAATGCAAAGGCTCTAGACGCAAATATTGGTGTGAGAGCTAATTCAATCAAGGAAACACTGCATGTTGGTGAAGGGCATATTGAAGAAGGATCAGCCGAGTGGTTCTTGTGGGAAAACAACCCCATTTGGCTCACTAACTTCACACACCATCAGGCTTCCAAGCAGCTCTCAAGGAAACTAAGTTTTCACACTCTGTGCTTAGTGCCCTTTGAGTGCATTATCTAGGAATGAACCTGGTAGAGCATCCCACACAAACGAATGCTCCACATGCGGGTTTCACATGCCACCAACTCCACATTGACAGGCAACTTCAGCGCCACAGCCGTTTTCAGATAGCCCTCAATGCAAAGGCTCTAGACGCAAATATTGGTGTGAGAGCTAATTCAATCAAGGAAACACTGCATGTTGGTGAAGGGCATATTGAAGAAGAATCAGCCGAGTGGTTCTTTTTTTTTGTTGTTGTTGTTATTTTTATTTTTTATTATTTTTTATTTTTTTTAATTTTATTTTAAATTCATTAATTACATTGTATTATGTGACACAGTTTCATAGGTCCTGGGATTCTCCCCACCACTCCCCAAACCCTCCCACCATGGTGGATTCCTCCACCTTGTTGCATAACCACAGTTCAAGTTCAGTTGAGATTCCCCGATTGCAAGCATATACCAAACATAGAGTCCAGCATTATATTGTCTAGTCAAGTTCAACGGCTTGGTTCTTGTGGGAGAACAACTCCATTTGGCTCACTAACTTCACACACCATCAGGCTTCCAAGCAGCTCTCAAGGAAACTCAGTTTTCACACTCTATGCTTAGTGCCTTTGAGTACCTAGGAATGAAATGAAGCTTGGTGAGCATCCCACACAAACGAATGCTCCACATGCGGGTTTCACATGCCACCAACTCCACATTGACAGGCAACTTCAGCGCCACAGCCGTTTTCAGATAGCCCTCAATGCAAAGGCTCTAGACACAAATATTGGTGTGAGAGCTAATTCAATCAAGGAAACACTGCATGTTGGTGAAGGGCATATTGAAGAAGGATAAGCCGAATGTTTTTTTGTGGGAGAACAACTCGATTTGACTCACTAACTTCACACACCATCAGGCTTCCAAGCAGCTCTCAAGGAAACTCAGTTTTCACACTCTATGCTTAGTGCCCTTTGAGTGCCTAGGACTGAAATGAAGCTTGGTAAGCATCCCACACAAACGAATGCTCCACATGCGGGTTTCACATGCCACCAACTCCACATTCTCAGGCAAATTCAGCGCCACAGCCGTTTTCAGATAGCCCTCAATGAAAAGGCTCTAGACACAAATATTGTTGTGAGAGCTAATTCAATCAAGGAAACACTGCATGTTGGTGAAACGCATATGGAAGAAGGATAAGCCGAGTGTTTTTTTGTGGGAGAACAACTCCATTTGGCTCACTAACTTCACACACCATCAGGCTTCCAAGCAGCTCTCAAGGAAACTCAGTTTTCACACTCTATGCTTAGTGCCCTTTGAGTGCATTATCTAGGAATGAACCAAGTAGAACATCCCACACAAACGAATGCTCCACATGCGGGTTTCACATGCCACCAACTCCACATTCTCAGGCAACTTCAGCGCCACAGCCGTTTTCAGATAGCCCTCAATGCAAAGGCTCTAGACACAAATATTGGTGTGAGAGCTAATTCAATCAAGGAAACACTGCATGTTGGTGAAGGACATATTGAAGAAGGATCAGCCGAGTGGTTCTTGTGGGAGAACAACTCCATTTGGCTCACTAACTTCACACACCATCAGGCTTCCAAGCAGCTCTCAAGGAAACTCAGTTTTCACACTCTATGCTTAGTGCCCTTTGAGTGCATTATCTAGGAATGAACCTGGTAGAGCATCCCACACAAACGAATGCTCCACATGCGGGTTTCACATGCCACCAACTCCACATTCTCAGGCAACTTCAGCGCCACAGCCGTTTTCAGATAGCCCTCAATGCAAAGGCTCTAGACACAAATATTGGTGTGAGAGCTAATTCAATCAAGGAAACACTGCATGTTGGTGAAGGGCATATTGAAGAAGGATCAGCCGAGTGGTTCTTGTGGGAGAACAACTCCATTTGGCTCACTAACTTCACACACCATCAGGCTTCCAAGCAGCTCTCAAGGAAACTCAGTTTTCACACTCTATGCTTAGTGCCCTTTGAGTACCTAGGAATGAAATGAAGCTTGGTGAGCATCCCACACAAACGAATGCTCCACATGCGGGTTTCACATGCCACCAACTCCACATTCACAGGCAACTTCAGCGCCACAGCTGTTTTCAGATAGCCCTCAATGCAAAGGCTCTAGACGCAAATATTGGTGTGAGAGCTAATTCAATCAAGGAAACACTGCATGTTGGTGAAGGGCATATTGAAGAAGGATCAGCCGAGTGGTTCTTGTGGGAGAACAACTCCATTTGGCTCACTAACTTCACACACCATCAGGCTTCCAAGCAGCTCTCAAGGAAACTCAGTTTTCACACTCTATGCTTAGTGCCCTTTGAGTGCATTATCTAGGAATGAACCTGGTAGAGCATCCCACACAAACGAATGCTCCACATGCGGGTTTCACATGCCACCAACTCCACATTCACAGGCAACTTCAGCGCCACAGCCGTTTTCAGATAGCCCTCAATGCAAAGGCTCTAGACGCAAATATTGGTGTGAGAGCTAATTCAATCAAGGAAACACTGCATGTTGGTGAAGGGCATATTGAAGAAGGATCAGCCGAGTGGTTCTTGTGGGAGAACAACTCCATTTGGCTCACTAACTTCACACACCATCAGGCTTCCAAGCAGCTCTCAAGGAAACTCAGTTTTCACACTCTATGCTTAGTGCCTTTGAGTACCTAGGAATGAAATGAAGCTTGGTGAGCATCCCACACAAACGAATGCTCCACATGCGGGTTTCACATGCCACCAACTCCACATTCACAGGCAACTTCAGCGCCACAGCCGTTTTCAGATAGCCCTCAATGCAAAGGCTCTAGACACAAATATTGGTGTGAGAGCTAATTCAATCAAGGAAACACTGCATGCTGGTGAAGGGCATATTGAAGAAGGATCAGCCGAGTGGTTCTTGTGGGAGAACAACTCCATTTGGCTCACTAACTTCACACACCATCAGGCTTCCAAGCAGCTCTCAAGGAAACTCAGTTTTCACACTCTATGCTTAGTGCCCTTTGAGTGCATTATCTAGGAATGAACCAAGTAGAACATCCCACACAAAAGAATGCTCCACATGCGGGTTTCACATGCCACCAACTCCACATTCTCAGGCAACTTCAGCGCCACAGCCGTTTTCAGATAGCCCTCAATGCAAAGGCTCTAGACACAAATATTGGTGTGAGAGCTAATTCAATCAAGGAAACACTGCATGTTGGTGAAGCGCATATTGAAGAAGGATAAGCCGAGTGTTTTTTTGTGGGAGAACAACTCCATTTGGCTCACTAACTTCACACACCATCAGGCTTTTAAGCAGCTCTCAAGGAAACTCAGTTTTCACACTCTATGCTTAGTGCCCTTTGAGTGCATTATCTAGGAATGAACCAGGTAGAACATCCCACACAAACGAATGCTCTACATGCGGGTTTCACATGCCACCAACTCGACATTCACAGGCAACTTCAGCGCCACAGCTGTTTTCAGATAGCCCTCAATGCAAAGGCTCTAGACGCAAATATTGGTGTGAGAGCTAATTCAATCAAGGAAACACTGCATGTTGGTGAAGGACATATTGAAGAAGGATCAGCCGAGTGGTTCTTGTGGGAGAACAACTCCATTTGGCTCACTAACTTCACACACCATCAGGCTTCCAAGCAGCTCTCAAGGAAACTCAGTTTTCACACTCTATGCTTAGTGCCCTTTGAGTGCATTATCTAGGAATGAACCTGGTAGAGCATCCCACACAAACGAATGCTCCACATGCGGGTTTCACATGCCACCAACTCCACATTCACAGGCAACTTCAGCGCCACAGCCGTTTTCAGATAGCCCTCAATTCAAAGGCTCTAGACACAAATATTGGTGTGAGAGCTAATTCAATCAAGGAAACACTGCATGTTGGTGAAGGGCATATTGAAGAAGGATCAGCCGAGTGGTTCTTGTGGGAGAACAACTCCATTTGACTCACTAACTTCACACACCATCAGGCTTCCAAGCAGCTCTCAAGGAAACTCAGTTTTCACACTCTATGCTTAGTGCCCTTTGAGTGCATTATCTAGGAATGAACCAGGTAGAGCATCCCACACAAACGAATGCTCCACATGCGGGTTTCACATGCCACCAACTCCACATTGACAGGCAACTTCAGCGCCACAGCCGTTTTCAGATAGCCCTCAATGCAAAGGCTCTAGACGCAAATATTGGTGTGAGAGCTAATTCAATCAAGGAAACACTGCATGTTGGTGAAGGGCATATTGAAGAAGGATCAGCCGAGTGGTTCTTGTGGGAAAACAACCCCATTTGGCTCACTAACTTCACACACCATCAGGCTTCCAAGCAGCTCTCAAGGAAACTAAGTTTTCACACTCTGTGCTTAGTGCCCTTTGAGTGCATTATCTAGGAATGAACCTGGTAGAGCATCCCACACAAACGAATGCTCCACATGCGGGTTTCACATGCCACCAACTCCACATTCTCAGGCAACTTCAGCGCCACAGCCGTTTTCAGATAGCCCTCAATGCAAAGGCTCTAGACGCAAATATTGGTGTGAGAGCTAATTCAATCAACGAAACACTGCATGTTGGTGAAGGGCATATTGAAGAAGAATCAGCCGAGTGGTTCTTTTTTTTGTTGTTGTTGTTATTTTTATTTTTTATTTTTTTTTATTTTTTTAAATTTTATTTTAAATTCATTAATTACATTGTATTATGTGACACAGTTTCATAGGTCCTGGGATTCTCCCCACCACTCCCAAAACCCTCCCACCATGGTGGATTCCTCCACCTTGTTGCATAACCACAGTTCAAGTTCAGTTGAGATTCCCCCATTGCAAGCATATACCAAACATAGAGTCCAGCATTATATTGTCTAGTCAAGTTCAACGGCTTGGTTCTTGTGGGAGAACAACTCCATTTGGCTCACTAACTTCACACACCATCAGGCTTCCAAGCAGCTCTCAAGCAAACTCAGTTTTCACACTCTATGCTTAGTGCCTTTGAGTACCTAGGAATGAAATGAAGCTTGGTGAGCATCCCACACAAACGAATGCTCCACATGCGGGTTTCACATGCCACCAACTCCACATTGACAGGCAACTTCAGCGCCACAGCCGTTTTCAGATAGCCCTCAATGCAAAGGCTCTAGACACAAATATTGGTGTGAGAGCTAATTCAATCAAGGAAACACTGCATGTTGGTGAAGGACATATTGAAGAAGGATAAGCCGAGTGTTTTTTTGTGGGAGAACAACTCGATTTGACTCACTAACTTCACACACCATCAGGCTTCCAAGCAGCTCTCAAGGAAACTCAGTTTTCACACTCTATGCTTAGTGCCCTTTGAGTGCCTAGGACTGAAATGAAGCTTGGTAAGCATCCCACACAAACGAATGCTCCACATGCGGGTTTCACATGCCACCAACTCCACATTCTCAGGCAAATTCAGCGCCACAGCCGTTTTCAGATAGCCCTCAATGCAAAGGCTCTAGACACAAATATTGGTGTGAGAGCTAATTCAATCAAGGAAACACTGCATGTTGGTGAAACGCATATGGAAGAAGGATAAGCCGAGTGTTTTTTTGTGGGAGAACAACTCCATTTGGCTCACTAACTTCACACACCATCAGGCTTCCAAGCAGCTCTCAAGGAAACTCAGTTTTCACACTCTATGCTTAGTGCCCTTTGAGTGCATTATCTAGGAATGAACCAAGTAGAACATCCCACACAAACGAATGCTCCACATGCGGGTTTCACATGCCACCAACTCCACATTCTCAGGCAACTTCAGCGCCACAGCCGTTTTCAGATAGCCCTCAATGCAAAGGCTCTAGACACAAATATTGGTGTGAGAGCTAATTCAATCAAGGAAACAGTGCATGTTGGTGAAGGACATATTGAAGAAGGATCAGCCGAGTGGTTCTTGTGGGAGAACAACTCCATTTGGCTCACTAACTTCACACACCATCAGGCTTCCAAGCAGCTCTCAAGGAAACTCAGTTTTCACACTCTATGCTTAGTGCCCTTTGAGTGCATTATCTAGGAATGAACCTGGTAGAGCATCCCACACAAACGAATGCTCCACATGCGGGTTTCACATGCCACCAACTCCACATTCTCAGGCAACTTCAGCGCCACAGCCGTTTTCAGATAGCCCTCAATGCAAAGGCTCTAGACACAAATATTGGTGTGAGAGCTAATTCAATCAAGGAAACACTGCATGTTGGTGAAGGGCATATTGAAGAAGGATCAGCCGAGTGGTTCTTGTGGGAGAACAACTCCATTTGGCTCACTAACTTCACACACCATCAGGCTTCCAAGCAGCTCTCAAGGAAACTCAGTTTTCACACTCTATGCTTAGTGCCCTTTGAGTGCATTACCTAGGAATGAAATGAAGCTTGGTGAGCATCCCACACAAACGAATGCTCCACATGCGGGTTTCACATGCCACCAACTCCACATTCACAGGCAACTTCAGCGCCACAGCTGTTTTCAGATAGCCCTCAATGCAAAAGCTCTAGACGCAAATATTGGTGTGAGAGCTAATTCAATCAAGGAAACACTGCATGTTGGTGAAGGGCATATTGAAGAAGGATCAGCCGAGTGGTTCTTGTGGGAGAACAACTCCATTTGGCTCACTAACTTCACACACCATCAGGCTTCCAAGCAGCTCTCAAGGAAACTCAGTTTTCACACTCTATGCTTAGTGCCTTTGAGTACCTAGGAATGAAATGAAGCTTGGTGAGCATCCCACACAAACGAATGCTCCACATGCGGGTTTCACATGCCACCAACTCCACATTCACAGGCAACTTCAGCGCCACAGCCGTTTTCAGATAGCCCTCAATGCAAAGGCTCTAGACACAAATATTGGTGTGAGAGCTAATTCAATCAAGGAAACACTGCATGTTGGTGAAGCGCATATTGAAAAAGGATCAGCCGAGTGGTTCTTGTGGGAGAACAACTCCATTTGGCTCACTAACTTCACACACCATCAGGCTTCCAAGCAGCTCTCAAGGAAACTCAGTTTTCACACTCTATGCTTAGTGCCCTTTGAGTGCATTATCTAGGAATGAACCAAGTAGAACATCCCACACAAACGAATGCTCCACATGCGGGTTTCACATGCCACCAACTCCACATTCTCAGGCAACTTCAGCGCCACAGCCGTTTTCAGATAGCCCTCAATGCAAAGGCTCTAGACACAAATATTGGTGTGAGAGCTAATTCAATCAAGGAAACACTGCATGTTGGTGAAGCGCATATAGAAGAAGGATAAGCCGAGTGTTTTTTTGTGGGAGAACAACTCCATTTGGCTCACTAACTTCACACACCATCAGGCTTTTAAGCAGCTCTCAAGGAAACTCAGTTTTCACACTCTATGCTTAGTGCCCTTTGAGTGCATTATCTAGGAATGAACCAGGTAGAACATCCCACACAAACGAATGCTCTACATGCGGGTTTCACATGCCACCAACTCGACATTCACAGGCAACTTCAGCGCCACAGCTGTTTTCAGATAGCCCTCAATGCAAAGGCTCTAGACGCAAATATTGGTGTGAGAGCTAATTCAATCAAGGAAACACTGCATGTTGGTGAAGGACATATTGAAGAAGGATCAGCCGAGTGGTTCTTGTGGGAGAACAACTCCATTTGGCTCACTAACTTCACACACCATCAGGCTTCCAAGCAGCTCTCAAGGAAACTCAGTTTTCACACTCTATGCTTAGTGCCCTTTGAGTGCATTATCTAGGAATGAACCTGGTAGAGCATCCCACACAAACGAATGCTCCACATGCGGGTTTCACATGCCACCAACTCCACATTCACAGGCAACTTCAGCGCCACAGCCGTTTTCAGATAGCCCTCAATGCAAAGGCTCTAGACACAAATATTGGTGTGAGAGCTAATTCAATCAAGGAAACACTGCATGTTGGTGAAGGGCATATTGAAGAAGGATCAGCCGAGTGGTTCTTGTGGGAGAACAACTCCATTTGACTCACTAACTTCACACACCATCAGGCTTCCAAGCAGCTCTCAAGGAAACTCAGTTTTCACACTCTATGCTTAGTGCCCTTTGAGTGCATTATCTAGGAATGAACCTGGTAGAGCATCCCACACAAACGAATGCTCCACATGCGGGTTTCACATGCCACCAACTCCACATTGACAGGCAACTTCAGCGCCACAGCCGTTTTCAGATAGCCCTCAATGCAAAGGCTCTAGACGCAAATATTGGTGTGAGAGCTAATTCAATCAAGGAAACACTGCATGTTGGTGAAGGGCATATTGAAGAAGGATCAGCCGAGTGGTTCTTGTGGGAAAACAACCCCATTTGGCTCACTAACTTCACACACCATCAGGCTTCCAAGCAGCTCTCAAGGAAACTAAGTTTTCACACTCTGTGCTTAGTGCCCTTTGAGTGCATTATCTAGGAATGAACCTGGTAGAGCATCCCACACAAACGAATGCTCCACATGCGGGTTTCACATGCCACCAACTCCACATTCTCAGGCAACTTCAGCGCCACAGCCGTTTTCAGATAGCCCTCAATGCAAAGGCTCTAGACGCAAATATTGGTGTGAGAGCTAATTCAATCAAGGAAACACTGCATGTTGGTGAAGGGCATATTGAAGAAGAATCAGCCGAGTGGTTCTTTTTTTTGTTGTTGTTGTTATTTTTATTTTTTATTTTTTTTATTTTTTTAAATTTTATTTTAAATTCATTAATTACATTGTATTATGTGACACAGTTTCATAGGTCCTGGGATTCTCCCCACCACTCCCCAAACCCTCCCACCATGGTGGATTCCTCCACCTTGTTGCATAACCACAGTTCAAGTTCAGTTGAGATTCCCCCATTGCAAGCATATACCAAACATAGAGTCCAGCATTATATTGTCTAGTCAAGTTCAACGGCTTGGTTCTTGTGGGAGAACAACTCCATTTGGCTCACTAACTTCACACACCATCAGGCTTCCAAGCAGCTCTCAAGCAAACTCAGTTTTCACACTCTATGCTTAGTGCCTTTGAGTACCTAGGAATGAAATGAAGCTTGGTGAGCATCCCACACAAACGAATGCTCCACATGCGGGTTTCACATGCCACCAACTCCACATTGACAGGCAACTTCAGCGCCACAGCCGTTTTCAGATAGCCCTCAATGCAAAGGCTCTAGACACAAATATTGGTGTGAGAGCTAATTCAATCAAGGAAACACTGCATGTTGGTGAAGGACATATTGAAGAAGGATAAGCCGAGTGTTTTTTTGTGGGAGAACAACTCGATTTGACTCACTAACTTCACACACCATCAGGCTTCCAAGCAGCTCTCAAGGAAACTCAGTTTTCACACTCTATGCTTAGTGCCCTTTGAGTGCCTAGGACTGAAATGAAGCTTGGTAAGCATCCCACACAAACGAATGCTCCACATGCGGGTTTCACATGCCACCAACTCCACATTCTCAGGCAAATTCAGCGCCACAGCCGTTTTCAGATAGCCCTCAATGCAAAGGCTCTAGACACAAATATTGGTGTGAGAGCTAATTCAATCAAGGAAACACTGCATGTTGGTGAAACGCATATGGAAGAAGGATAAGCCGAGTGTTTTTTTGTGGGAGAACAACTCCATTTGGCTCACTAACTTCACACACCATCAGGCTTCCAAGCAGCTCTCAAGGAAACTCAGTTTTCACACTCTATGCTTAGTGCCCTTTGAGTGCATTATCTAGGAATGAACCAGGTAGAACATCCCACACAAACGAATGCTCTACATGCGGGTTTCACATGCCACCAACTCGACATTCACAGGCAACTTCAGCGCCACAGCTGTTTTCAGATAGCCCTCAATGCAAAGGCTCTAGACGCAAATATTGGTGTGAGAGCTAATTCAATCAAGGAAACACTGCATGTTGGTGAAGGACATATTGAAGAAGGATCAGCCGAGTGGTTCTTGTGGGAGAACAACTCCATTTGGCTCACTAACTTCACACACCATCAGGCTTCCAAGCAGCTCTCAAGGAAACTCAGTTTTCACACTCTATGCTTAGTGCCCTTTGAGTGCATTATCTAGGAATGAACCTGGTAGAGCATCCCACACAAACGAATGCTCCACATGCGGGTTTCACATGCCACCAACTCCACATTCACAGGCAACTTCAGCGCCACAGCCGTTTTCAGATAGCCCTCAATGCAAAGGCTCTAGACGCAAATATTGGTGTGAGAGCTAATTCAATCAAGGAAACACTGCATGTTGGTGAAGGGCATATTGAAGAAGGATCAGCCGAGTGGTTCTTGTGGGAGAACAACTCCATTTGGCTCACTAACTTCACACACCATCAGGCTTCCAAGCAGCTCTCAAGGAAACTCAGTTTTCACACTCTATGCTTAGTGCCCTTTGGTTACCTAGGAATGAAATGAAGCTTGGTGAGCATCCCACACAAACGAATGCTCCACATGCGGGTTTCACATGCCACCAACTCCACATTCACAGGCAACTTCAGCGCCACAGCTGTTTTCAGATAGCCCTCAATGCAAAGGCTCTAGACGCAAATATTGGTGTGAGAGCTAATTCAATCAAGGAAACACTGCATGTTGGTGAAGGGCATATTGAAGAAGGATCAGCCGAGTGGTTCTTGTGGGAGAACAACTCCCTTTGGCTCACTAACTTCACACACCATCAGGCTTCCAAGCAGCTCTCAAGGAAACTCAGTTTTCACACTCTATGCTTAGTGCCTTTGAGTACCTAGGAATGAAATGAAGCTTGGTGAGCATCCCACACAAACGAATGCTCCACATGCGGGTTTCACATGCCACCAACTCCACATTCACAGGCAACTTCAGCGCCACAGCCGTTTTCAGATAACCCTCAATGCAAAGGCTCTAGACACAAATATTGGTGTGAGAGCTAATTCAATCAAGGAAACACTGCATGTTGGTGAAGGGCATATTGAAGAAGGATAAGCCGAGTGTTTTTTTGTGGGAGAACAACTCGATTTGACTCACTAACTTCACACACCATCAGGCTTCCAAGCAGCTCTCAAGGAAACTCAGTTTTCACACTCTATGCTTAGTGCCCTTTGAGTGCCTAGGACTGAAATGAAGCTTGGTAAGCATTCCACACAAACGAATGCTCCACATGCGGGTTTCACATGCCACCAACTCCACATTCTCAGGCAACTTCAGCGCCACAGCCGTTTTCAGATAGCCCTCAATGCAAAGGCTCTAGACACAAATATTGGTGTGAGAGCTAATTCAATCAAGGAAACACTGCATGTTGGTGAAGCGCATATTGAAGAAGGATAAGCCGAGTGTTTTTTTGTGGGAGAACAACTCCATTTGGCTCACTAACTTCACACACCATCAGGCTTTTAAGCAGCTCTCAAGGAAACTCAGTTTTCACACTCTATGCTTAGTGCCCTTTGAGTGCATTATCTAGGAATGAACCAGGTAGAACATCCCACACAAACGAATGCTCTACATGCGGGTTTCACATGCCACCAACTCGACATTCACAGGCAACTTCAGCGCCACAGCTGTTTTCAGATAGCCCTCAATGCAAAGGCTCTAGACGCAAATATTGGTGTGAGAGCTAATTCAATCAAGGAAACACTGCATGTTGGTGAAGGACATATTGAAGAAGGATCAGCCGAGTGGTTCTTGTGGGAGAACAACTCCATTTGGCTCACTAACTTCACACACCATCAGGCTTCCAAGCAGCTCTCAAGGAAACTCAGTTTTCACACTCTATGCTTAGTGCCCTTTGAGTACCTAGGAATGAAATGAAGCTTGGTGAGCATCCCACACAAACGAATGCTCCACATGCGGGTTTCACATGCCACCAACTCCACATTCACAGGCAACTTCAGCGCCACAGCCGTTTTCAGATAGCCCTCAATGCAAAGGCTCTAGACGCAAATATTGGTGTGAGAGCTAATTCAATCAAGGAAACACTGCATGTTGGTGAAGGGCATATTGAAGAAGGATCAGCCGAGTGGTTCTTGTGGGAAAACAACCCCATTTGGCTCACTAACTTCACACACCATCAGGCTTCCAAGCAGCTCTCAAGGAAACTAAGTTTTCACACTCTGTGCTTAGTGCCCTTTGAGTGCATTATCTAGGAATGAACCTGGTAGAGCATCCCACACAAACGAATGCTCCACATGCGGGTTTCACATGCCACCAACTCCACATTCTCAGGCAAATTCAGCACCACAGCCGTTTTCAGATAGCCCTCAATGCAAAGGCTCTAGACGCAAATATTGGTGTGAGAGCTAATTCAATCAAGGAAACACTGCATGTTGGTGAAGGGCATATTGAAGAAGAATCAGCCGAGTGGTTCTTTTTTTTGTTGTTGTTGTTATTTTTATTTTTTATTTTTTTTTATTTTTTTTAATTTTATTTTAAATTCATTAATTACATTGTATTATGTGACACAGTTTCATAGGTCCTGGGATTCTCCCCACCACTCCCCAAACCCTCCCACCATGGTGGATTCCTCCACCTTGTTGCATAACCACAGTTCAAGTTCAGTTGAGATTCCCCCATTGCAAGCATATACCAAACATAGAGTCCAGCATTGTATTGTCTAGTCAAGTTCAACGGCTTGGTTCTTGTGGGAGAACAACTCCATTTGGCTCACTAACTTCACACACCATCAGGCTTCCAAGCAGCTCTCAAGGAAACTCAGTTTTCACACTCTATGCTTAGTGCCCTTTGAGTGCATTATCTAGGAATGAACCTGGTAGAGCATCCCACACAAACGAAAGCTCCAAATGCGGGTTTCACATGCCACCAACTCCACATTCACAGGCAACTTCAGCGCCACAGCCGTTTTCAGATAGCCCTCAATGCAAAGGCTCTAGACGCAAATATTGGTGTGAGAGCTAATTCAATCAAGGAAACACTGCATGTTGGTGAAGGGCATATTGAAGAAGGATCAGCCGAGTGGTTCTTGTGGGAGAACAACTCCATTTGGCTCACTAACTTCACACACCATCAGGCTTCCAAGCAGCTCTCAAGGAAACTCAGTTTTCACACTCTATGCTTAGTGCCCTTTGAGTGCCTAGGACTGAAATGAACCTGGTAGAGCATCCCACACAAACGAATGCTCCACATGCGGGTTTCACAAGCCACCAACTCCACATTCTCAGGCAACTTCAGCGCCACAGCCGTTTTCAGATAGCCCTCAATGCAAAGGCTCTAGACGCAAATATTGGTGTGAGAGCTAATTCAATCAAGGAAACACTGCATGTTGGTGAAGCGCATATTGAAGAAGGATAAGCCGAGTGTTTTTTTGTGGGAGAACAACTCCATTTGGCTCACTAACTTCACACACCATCAGGCTTCCAAGCAGCTCTCAAGGAAACTCAGTTTTCACACTCTAGGCTTAGTGCCCTTTGAGTGCATTATCTAGGAATGAACCTGGTAGAACATCCCACACAAACGAATGCTCTACATGCGGGTTTCACATGCCACCAACTCCACATTCACAGGCAACTTCAGCGCCACAGCTGTTTTCAGATAGCCCTCAATGCAAAGGCTCTAGACGCAAATATTGGTGTGAGAGCTAATTCAATCAAGGAAACACTGCATGTTGGTGAAGGGCATATTGAAGAAGGATCAGCCGAGTGGTTCTTGTGGGAGAACAACTCCATTTGGCTCACTAACTTCACACACCATCAGGCTTCCAAGCAGCTCTCAAGGAAACTCAGTTTTCACACTCTATGCTTAGTGCCCTTTGAGTGCCTAGGACTGAAATGAACCTGGTAGAGCATCCCACACAAACGAATGCTCCACATGCGGGTTTCACAAGCCACCAACTCCACATTCTCAGGCAACTTCAGCGCCACAGCCGTTTTCAGATAGCCCTCAATGCAAAGGCTCTAGACGCAAATATTGGTGTGAGAGCTAATTCAATCAAGGAAACACTGCATGTTGGTGAAGCGCATATTGAAGAAGGATAAGCCGAGTGTTTTTTTGTGGGAGAACAACTCCATTTGGCTCACTAACTTCACACACCATCAGGCTTCCAAGCAGCTCTCAAGGAAACTCAGTTTTCACACTCTATGCTTAGTGCCCTTTGAGTGCATTATCTAGGAATGAACCTGGTAGAACATCCCACACAAACGAATGCTCTACATGCGGGTTTCACATGCCACCAACTCCACATTCACAGGCAACTTCAGCGCCACAGCTGTTTTCAGATAGCCCTCAATGCAAAGGCTCTAGACGCAAATATTGGTGTGAGAGCTAATTCAATCAAGGAAACACTGCATGTTGGTGAAGGGCATATTGAAGAAGGATCAGCCGAGTGGTTCTTGTGGGAGAACAACTCCATTTGGCTCACTAACTTCACACACCATCAGGCTTCCAAGCAGCTCTCAAGGAAACTCAGTTTTCACACTCTATGCTTAGTGCCCTTTGAGTGCATTATCTAGGAATGATCCTGGTAGAGCATCCCACATAAACGAATGCTCCACATGCGGGTTTCACATGCCACCAACTCCACATTCACAGGCAACTTCAGCGCCACAGCCGATTTCAGATAGCCCTCAATGCAAAGGCTCTAGACGCAAATATTGGTGTGAGAGCTAATTCAATCAAGGAAACACTGCATGTTGGTGAAGGGCATATTGAAGAAGGATCAGCCGAGTGGTTCTTGTGGGAGAACAACCCCATTTGGCTCACTAACTTCACACACCATCAGGCTTCCAAGCAGCTCTCAAGGAAACTAAGTTTTCACACTCTGTGCTTAGTGCCCTTTGAGTGCATTATCTAGGAATGAACCTGGTAGAGCATCCCACACAAACGAATGCTCCACATGCGGGTTTCACATGCCACCAACTCCACATTCTCAGGCAAATTCAGCACCACAGCCGTTTTCAGATAGCCCTCAATGCAAAGGCTCTAGACGCAAATATTGGTGTGAGAGCTAATTCAATCAAGGAAACACTGCATGTTGGTGAAGGGCATATTGAAGAAGAATCAGCCGAGTGGTTCTTTTTTTTGTTGTTGTTGTTATTTTTATTTTTTATTTTTTTTTATTTTTTTTAATTTTATTTTAAATTCATTAATTACATTGTATTATGTGACACAGTTTCATAGGTCCTGGGATTCTCCCCACCACTCCCCAAACCCTCCCACCATGGTGGATTCCTCCACCTTGTTGCATAACCACAGTTCAAGTTCAGTTGAGATTCCCCCATTGCAAGCATATACCAAACATAGAGTCCAGCATTGTATTGTCTAGTCAAGTTCAACGGCTTGGTTCTTGTGGGAGAACAACTCCATTTGGCTCACTAACTTCACACACCATCAGGCTTCCAAGCAGCTCTCAAGGAAACTCAGTTTTCACACTCTATGCTTAGTGCCCTTTGAGTGCATTATCTAGGAATGAACCTGGTAGAGCATCCCACACAAACGAAAGCTCCAAATGCGGGTTTCACATGCCACCAACTCCACATTCACAGGCAACTTCAGCGCCACAGCCGTTTTCAGATAGCCCTCAATGCAAAGGCTCTAGACGCAAATATTGGTGTGAGAGCTAATTCAATCAAGGAAACACTGCATGTTGGTGAAGGGCATATTGAAGAAGGATCAGCCGAGTGGTTCTTGTGGGAGAACAACTCCATTTGGCTCACTAACTTCACACACCATCAGGCTTCCAAGCAGCTCTCAAGGAAACTCAGTTTTCACACTCTATGCTTAGTGCCCTTTGAGTGCCTAGGACTGAAATGAACCTGGTAGAGCATCCCACACAAACGAATGCTCCACATGCGGGTTTCACAAGCCACCAACTCCACATTCTCAGGCAACTTCAGCGCCACAGCCGTTTTCAGATAGCCCTCAATGCAAAGGCTCTAGACGCAAATATTGGTGTGAGAGCTAATTCAATCAAGGAAACACTGCATGTTGGTGAAGCGCATATTGAAGAAGGATAAGCCGAGTGTTTTTTTGTGGGAGAACAACTCCATTTGGCTCACTAACTTCACACACCATCAGGCTTCCAAGCAGCTCTCAAGGAAACTCAGTTTTCACACTCTATGCTTAGTGCCCTTTGAGTGCATTATCTAGGAATGAACCTGGTAGAACATCCCACACAAACGAATGCTCTACATGCGGGTTTCACATGCCACCAACTCCACATTCACAGGCAACTTCAGCGCCACAGCTGTTTTCAGATAGCCCTCAATGCAAAGGCTCTAGACGCAAATATTGGTGTGAGAGCTAATTCAATCAAGGAAACACTGCATGTTGGTGAAGGGCATATTGAAGAAGGATCAGCCGAGTGGTTCTTGTGGGAGAACAACTCCATTTGGCTCACTAACTTCACACACCATCAGGCTTCCAAGCAGCTCTCAAGGAAACTCAGTTTTCACACTCTATGCTTAGTGCCCTTTGAGTGCATTATCTAGGAATGATCCTGGTAGAGCATCCCACATAAACGAATGCTCCACATGCGGGTTTCACATGCCACCAACTCCACATTCACAGGCAACTTCAGCGCCACAGCCGATTTCAGATAGCCCTCAATGCAAAGGCTCTAGACGCAAATATTGGTGTGAGAGCTAATTCAATCAAGGAAACACTGCATGTTGGTGAAGGGCATATTGAAGAAGGATCAGCCGAGTGGTTCTTGTGGGAGAACAACCCCATTTGGCTCACTAACTTCACACACCATCAGGCTTCCAAGCAGCTCTCAAGGAAACTAAGTTTTCACACTCTGTGCTTAGTGCCCTTTGAGTGCATTATCTAGGAATGAACCTGGTAGAGCATCCCACACAAACGAATGCTCCACATGCGGGTTTCACATGCCACCAACTCCACATTCTCAGGCAAATTCAGCACCACAGCCGTTTTCAGATAGCCCTCAATGCAAAGGCTCTAGACGCAAATATTGGTGTGAGAGCTAATTCAATCAAGGAAACACTGCATGTTGGTGAAGGGCATATTGAAGAAGAATCAGCCGAGTGGTTCTTTTTTTTGTTGTTGTTGTTATTTTTATTTTTTATTTTTTTTTATTTTTTTTAATTTTATTTTAAATTCATTAATTACATTGTATTATGTGACACAGTTTCATAGGTCCTGGGATTCTCCCCACCACTCCCCAAACCCTCCCACCATGGTGGATTCCTCCACCTTGTTGCATAACCACAGTTCAAGTTCAGTTGAGATTCCCCCATTGCAAGCATATACCAAACATAGAGTCCAGCATTGTATTGTCTAGTCAAGTTCAACGGCTTGGTTCTTGTGGGAGAACAACTCCATTTGGCTCACTAACTTCACACACCATCAGGCTTCCAAGCAGCTCTCAAGGAAACTCAGTTTTCACACTCTATGCTTAGTGCCCTTTGAGTGCCTAGGACTGAAATGAACCTGGTAGAGCATCCCACACAAACGAAAGCTCCAAATGCGGGTTTCACATGCCACCAACTCCACATTCACAGGCAACTTCAGCGCCACAGCCGTTTTCAGATAGCCCTCAATGCAAAGGCTCTAGACGCAAATATTGGTGTGAGAGCTAATTCAATCAAGGAAACACTGCATGTTGGTGAAGGGCATATTGAAGAAGGATCAGCCGAGTGGTTCTTGTGGGAGAACAACTCCATTTGGCTCACTAACTTCACACACCATCAGGCTTCCAAGCAGCTCTCAAGGAAACTCAGTTTTCACACTCTATGCTTAGTGCCCTTTGAGTGCCTAGGACTGAAATGAACCTGGTAGAGCATCCCACACAAACGAATGCTCCACATGCGGGTTTCACAAGCCACCAACTCCACATTCTCAGGCAACTTCAGCGCCACAGCCGTTTTCAGATAGCCCTCAATGCAAAGGCTCTAGACGCAAATATTGGTGTGAGAGCTAATTCAATCAAGGAAACACTGCATGTTGGTGAAGCGCATATTGAAGAAGGATAAGCCGAGTGTTTTTTTGTGGGAGAACAACTCCATTTGGCTCACTAACTTCACACACCATCAGGCTTCCAAGCAGCTCTCAAGGAAACTCAGTTTTCACACTCTATGCTTAGTGCCCTTTGAGTGCATTATCTAGGAATGAACCTGGTAGAACATCCCACACAAACGAATGCTCTACATGCGGGTTTCACATGCCACCAACTCCACATTCACAGGCAACTTCAGCGCCACAGCTGTTTTCAGATAGCCCTCAATGCAAAGGCTCTAGACGCAAATATTGGTGTGAGAGCTAATTCAATCAAGGAAACACTGCATGTTGGTGAAGGGCATATTGAAGAAGGATCAGCCGAGTGGTTCTTGTGGGAGAACAACTCCATTTGGCTCACTAACTTCACACACCATCAGGCTTCCAAGCAGCTCTCAAGGAAACTCAGTTTTCACACTCTATGCTTAGTGCCCTTTGAGTGCCTAGGACTGAAATGAACCTGGTAGAGCATCCCACACAAACGAATGCTCCACATGCGGGTTTCACAAGCCACCAACTCCACATTCTCAGGCAACTTCAGCGCCACAGCCGTTTTCAGATAGCCCTCAATGCAAAGGCTCTAGACGCAAATATTGGTGTGAGAGCTAATTCAATCAAGGAAACACTGCATGTTGGTGAAGCGCATATTGAAGAAGGATAAGCCGAGTGTTTTTTTGTGGGAGAACAACTCCATTTGGCTCACTAACTTCACACACCATCAGGCTTCCAAGCAGCTCTCAAGGAAACTCAGTTTTCACACTCTATGCTTAGTGCCCTTTGAGTGCATTATCTAGGAATGAACCTGGTAGAACATCCCACACAAACGAATGCTCTACATGCGGGTTTCACATGCCACCAACTCCACATTCACAGGCAACTTCAGCGCCACAGCTGTTTTCAGATAGCCCTCAATGCAAAGGCTCTAGACGCAAATATTGGTGTGAGAGCTAATTCAATCAAGGAAACACTGCATGTTGGTGAAGGGCATATTGAAGAAGGATCAGCCGAGTGGTTCTTGTGGGAGAACAACTCCATTTGGCTCACTAACTTCACACACCATCAGGCTTCCAAGCAGCTCTCAAGGAAACTCAGTTTTCACACTCTATGCTTAGTGCCCTTTGAGTGCATTATCTAGGAATGAACCTGGTAGAGCATCCCACATAAACGAATGCTCCACATGCGGGTTTCACATGCCACCAACTCCACATCCACAGGCAACTTCAGCGCCACAGCCGTTTTCAGATAGCCCTCAATGCAAAGGCTCTAGACGCAAATATTGGTGTGAGAGCTAATTCAATCAAGGAAACACTGCATGTTGGTGAAGGGCATATTGAAGAAGGATCAGCCGAGTGGTTCTTGTGGGAGAACAACTCCATTTGGCTCACTAACTTCACACACCATCAGGCTTCCAAGCAGCTCTCAAGCAAACTCAGTTTTCACACTCTATGCTTAGTGCCCTTTGAGTACCTAGAAATGAAATGAAGCTTGGTGAGCATCCCACAGAAATGAATGCTCCACATGCGGGTTTCACATGCCACCAACTCCACATTCACAGGCAACTTCAGCGCCACAGCCGTTTTCAGATAGCCCTCAATGCAAAGGCTCTAGACACAAATATTGGTGTGAGAGCTAATTCAATCAAGGAAACACTGCATGTTGGTGAAGCGCATATTGAAGAAGGATAAGCCGAGTGGTTTTTTGTGGGAGAACAACTCGATTTGACTCACTAACTTCACACACCATCAGGCTTCCAAGCAGCTCTCAAGGAAACTCAGTTTTCACACTCTATGCTTAGTGCCCTTTGAGTGCATTATCTAGGAATGAACCTGGTAGAGCATCCCACACAAACGAATGCTCTACATGCGGGTTTCACATGCCACCAACTCCACATTCACAGGCAACTTCAGCGCCACAGCCGTTTTCAGATAGCCCTCAATGCAAAGGCTCTAGACGCAAATATTGGTGTGAGAGCTAATTCAATCAAGGAAACACTGCATGTTGGTGAAGGGCATATTGAAGAAGGATCAGCCGAGTGGTTCTTGTGGGAGAACAACTCCATTTGGCTCACTAACTTCACACACCATCAGGCTTCCAAGCAGCTCCCCAAGAAACTCATTTTTCACACTCTATGCTTAGTGCCCTTTGAGTGCATTATCTAGGAATGAACCTGGTAGAGCATCCCACACAAACGAATGCTCCACATGCGGGTTTCACATGCCACCAACTCCACATTCTCAGGCAACTTCAGCGCCACAGCCGTTTTCAGATAGCCCTCAATGCAAAGGCTCTAGACACAAATATTGGTGTGAGAGCTAATTCAATCAAGGAAACACTGCATGTTGGTGAAGCGCATATTGAAGAAGGATAAGCCGAGTGTTTTTTTGTGGGAGAACAACTCCATTTGGCTCACTAACTTCACACACCATCAGGCTTCCAAGCAGCACTCAAGGAAACTCAGTTTTCACACTCTATGCTTAGTGCCCTTTGAGTACCTAGAAATGAAATGAACCTGGTAGAGCATCCCACAGAAATGAATGCTCCACATGCGGGTTTCACATGCCACCAACTCCACATTCACAGGCAACTTCAGCGCCACAGCTGTTTTCAGATAGCCCTCAATGCAAAGGCTCTAGACGCCAATATTGGTGTGAGAGCTAATTCAATCAAGGAAACACTGCATGTTGGTGAAGCGCATATTGAAGAAGGATCAGCCGAGTGGTTCTTGTGGGAGAACAACTCCATTTGGCTCACTAACTTCACACACCATCAGGCTTCCAAGCAGCTCTCAAGGAAACTCAGTTTTCACACTCTATGCTTAGTGCCCTTTGAGTGCATTATCTAGGAATGAACCTGGTAGAGCATCCCACACAAACCAATGCTCCACATGCGGGTTTCACATGCCACCAACTCCACATTCACAGGCAACTTCAGCGCCACAGCCGTTTTCAGATAGCCCTCAATGCAAAGGCTCTAGACACAAATATTGGTGTGAGAGCTAATTCAATCAAGGAAACACTGCATGTTGGTGAAGGGCATATTGAAGAAGGATCAGCCGAGTGGTTCTTGTGGGAGAACAACTCCATTTGGCTCACTAACTTCACACACCATCAGGCTTCCAAGCAGCTCTCAAGGAAACTCAGTTTTCACACTCTATGCTTAGTGCCTTTGAGTACCTAGGAATGAAATGAAGCTTGGTGAGCATCCCACACAAACGAATGCTCCACATGCGGGTTTCACATGCCACCAACTCCACATTCACAGGCAACTTCAGCGCCACAGCCGTTTTCAGATAGCCCTCAATGCAAAGGCTCTAGACACAAATATTGGTGTGAGAGCTAATTCAATCAAGGAAACACTGCATGTTGGTGAAGGGCATATTGAAGAAGAATAAGCCGAGTGTTTTTTTGTGGGAGAACAACTCGATTTGACTCACTAACTTCACACACCATCAGGCTTCCAAGCAGCTCTCAAGGAAACTCAGTTTTCACACTCTATGCTTAGTGCCCTTTGAGTGCCTAGGACTGAAATGAAGCTTGGTAAGCATCCCACACAAACGAATGCTCCACATGCGGGTTTCACATGCCACCAACTCCACATTCTCAGGCAACTTCAGCGCCACAGCCGTTTTCAGATAGCCCTCAATGCAAAGGCTCTAGACACAAATATTGGTGTGAGAGCTAATTCAATCAAGGAAACACTGCATGTTGGTGAAGCGCATATTGAAGAAGGATAAGCCGAGTGTTTTTTTGTGGGAGAACAACTCCATTTGGCTCACTAACTTCACACACCATCAGGCTTTTAAGCAGCTCTCAAGGAAACTCAGTTTTCACACTCTATGCTTAGTGCCCTTTGAGTGCATTATCTAGGAATGAACCAGGTAGAACATCCCACACAAACGAATGCTCTACATGCGGGTTTCACATGCCACCAACTCGACATTCACAGGCAACTTCAGCGCCACAGCTGTTTTCAGATAGCCCTCAATGCAAAGGCTCTAGACGCAAATATTGGTGTGAGAGCTAATTCAATCAAGGAAACACTGCATGTTGGTGAAGGACATATTGAAGAAGGATCAGCCGAGTGGTTCTTGTGGGAGAACAACTCCATTTGGCTCACTAACTTCACACACCATCAGGCTTCCAAGCAGCTCTCAAGGAAACTCAGTTTTCACACTCTATGCTTAGTGCCCTTTGAGTACCTAGGAATGAAATGAAGCTTGGTGAGCATCCCACACAAACGAATGCTCCACATGCGGGTTTCACATGCCACCAACTCCACATTCACAGGCAACTTCAGCGCCACAGCCGTTTTCAGATAGCCCTCAATGCAAAGGCTCTAGACGCAAATATTGGTGTGGGGGATAATTCAATCAAGGAAACACTGCATGTTGGTGAAGGGCATATTGAAGAAGGATCAGCCGAGTGGTTCTTGTGGGAGAACAACTCCATTTGACTCACTAACTTCACACACCATCAGGCTTCCAAGCAGCTCTCAAGGAAACTCAGTTTTCACACTCTATGCTTAGTGCCCTTTGAGTGCATTATCTAGGAATGAACCTGGTAGAGCATCCCACACAAACGAATGCTCCACATGCGGGTTTCACATGCCACCAACTCCACATTCACAGGCAACTTCAGCGCCACAGCCGTTTTCAGATAGCCCTCAATGCAAAGGCTCTAGACGCAAATATTGGTGTGAGAGCTAATTCAATCAAGGAAACACTGCATGTTGGTGAAGGGCATATTGAAGAAGGATCAGCCGAGTGGTTCTTGTGGGAAAACAACCCCATTTGGCTCACTAACTTCACACACCATCAGGCTTCCAAGCAGCTCTCAAGGAAACTAAGTTTTCACACTCTGTGCTTAGTGCCCTTTGAGTGCATTATCTAGGAATGAACCTGGTAGAGCATCCCACACAAACGAATGCTCCACATGCGGGTTTCACATGCCACCAACTCCACATTCTCAGGCAAATTCAGCACCACAGCCGTTTTCAGATAGCCCTCAATGCAAAGGCTCTAGACGCAAATATTGGTGTGAGAGCTAATTCAATCAAGGAAACACTGCATGTTGGTGAAGGGCATATTGAAGAAGAATCAGCCGAGTGGTTCTTTTTTTTGTTGTTGTTGTTATTTTTATTTTTTATTTTTTTTTTATTTTTTTTAATTTTATTTTAAATTCATTAATTACATTGTATTATGTGACTCAGTTTCATAGGTCCTGGGATTCTCCCCACCACTCCCCAAACCCTCCCACCATGGTGGATTCCTCCACCTTGTTGCATAACCACAGTTCAAGTTCAGTTGAGATTCCCCCATTGCAAGCATATACCAAACATAGAGTCCAGCATTGTATTGTCTAGTCAAGTTCAACGGCTTGGTTCTTGTGGGAGAACAACTCCATTTGGCTCACTAACTTCACACACCATCAGGCTTCCAAGCAGCTCTCAAGGAAACTCAGTTTTCACACTCTATGCTTAGTGCCCTTTGAGTGCATTATCTAGGAATGAACCTGGTAGAGCATCCCACACAAACGAAAGCTCCTCATGCGGGTTTCACATGCCACCAACTCCACATTCACAGGCAACTTCAGCGCCACAGCCGTTTTCAGATAGCCCTCAATGCAAAGGCTCTAGACGCAAATATTGGTGTGAGAGCTAATTCAATCAAGGAAACACTGCATGTTGGTGAAGGGCATATTGAAGAAGGATCAGCCGAGTGGTTCTTGTGGGAGAACAACTCCATTTGGCTCACTAACTTCACACACCATCAGGCTTCCAAGCAGCTCTCAAGGAAACTCAGTTTTCACACTCTATGCTTAGTGCCCTTTGAGTGCCTAGGACTGAAATGAACCTGGTAGAGCATCCCACACAAACGAATGCTCCACATGCGGGTTTCACAAGCCACCAACTCCACATTCTCAGGCAACTTCAGCGCCACAGCCGTTTTCAGATAGCCCTCAATGCAAAGGCTCTAGACGCAAATATTGGTGTGAGAGCTAATTCAATCAAGGAAACACTGCATGTTGGTGAAGCGCATATTGAAGAAGGATAAGCCGAGTGTTTTTTTGTGGGAGAACAACTCCATTTGGCTCACTAACTTCACACACCATCAGGCTTCCAAGCAGCTCTCAAGGAAACTCAGTTTTCACACTCTATGCTTAGTGCCCTTTGAGTGCATTATCTAGGAATGAACCTGGTAGAACATCCCACACAAACGAATGCTCTACATGCGGGTTTCACATGCCACCAACTCCACATTCACAGGCAACTTCAGAGCCACAGCTGTTTTCAGATAGCCCTCAATGCAAAGGCTCTAGACGCAAATATTGGTGTGAGAGCTAATTCAATCAAGGAAACACTGCATGTTGGTGAAGGGCATATTGAAGAAGGATCAGCCGAGTGGTTCTTGTGGGAGAACAACTCCATTTGGCTCACTAACTTCACACACCATCAGGCTTCCAAGCAGCTCTCAAGCAAACTCAGTTTTCACACTCTATGCTTAGTGCCCTTTGAGTACCTAGAAATGAAATGAAGCTTGGTGAGCATCCCACAGAAATGAATGCTCCACATGCGGGTTTCACATGCCACCAACTCCACATTCACAGGCAACTTCAGCGCCACAGCCGTTTTCAGATAGCCCTCAATGCAAAGGCTCTAGACACAAATATTGGTGTGAGAGCTAATTCAATCAAGGAAACACTGCATGTTGGTGAAGCGCATATTGAAGAAGGATAAGCCGAGTGGTTTTTTGTGGGAGAACAACTCGATTTGACTCACTAACTTCACACACCATCAGGCTTCCAAGCAGCTCTCAAGGAAACTCAGTTTTCACACTCTATGCTTAGTGCCCTTTGAGTGCATTATCTAGGAATGAACCTGGTAGAGCATCCCACACAAACGAATGCTCTACATGCGGGTTTCACATGCCACCAACTCCACATTCACAGGCAACTTCAGCGCCACAGCTGTTTTCAGATAGCCCTCAATGCAAAGGCTCTAGACGCAAATATTGGTGTGAGAGCTAATTCAATCAAGGAAACACTGCATGTTGGTGAAGGGCATATTGAAGAAGGATCAGCCGAGTGGTTCTTGTGGGAGAACAACTCCATTTGGCTCACTAACTTCACACACCATCAGGCTTCCAAGCAGCTCCCCAAGAAACTCATTTTTCACACTCTATGCTTAGTGCCCTTTGAGTGCATTATCTAGGAATGAACCTGGTAGAGCATCCCACACAAACGAATGCTCCACATGCGGGTTTCACATGCCACCAACTCCACATTCTCAGGCAACTTCAGCGCCACAGCCGTTTTCAGATAGCCCTCAATGCAAAGGCTCTAGACGCAAATATTGGTGTGAGAGCTAATTCAATCAAGGAAACACTGCATGTTGGTGAAGCGCATATTGAAGAAGGATAAGCCGAGTGTTTTTTTGTGGGAGAACAACTCCATTTGGCTCACTAACTTCACACACCATCAGGCTTCCAAGCAGCACTCAAGGAAACTCAGTTTTCACACTCTATGCTTAGTGCCCTTTGAGTACCTAGAAATGAAATGAAGCTTGGTGAGCATCCCACAGAAATGAATGCTCCACATGCGGGTTTCACATGCCACCAACTCCACATTCACAGGCAACTTCAGCGCCACAGCCGTTTTCAGATAGCCCTCAATGCAAAGGCTCTAGACACAAATATTGGTGTGAGAGCTAATTCAATCAAGGAAACACTGCATGTTGGTGAAGCGCATATTGAAGAAGGATAAGCCGAGTGGTTTTTTGTGGGAGAACAACTCGATTTGACTCACTAACTTCACACACCATCAGGCTTCCAAGCAGCTCTCAAGGAAACTCAGTTTTCACACTCTATGCTTAGTGCCCTTTGAGTGCATTATCTAGGAATGAACCTGGTAGAGCATCCCACACAAACGAATGCTCTACATGCGGGTTTCACATGCCACCAACTCCACATTCACAGGCAACTTCAGCGCCACAGCCGTTTTCAGATAGCCCTCAATGCAAAGGCTCTAGACGCAAATATTGGTGTGAGAGCTAATTCAATCAAGGAAACACTGCATGTTGGTGAAGGGCATATTGAAGAAGGATCAGCCGAGTGGTTCTTGTGGGAGAACAACTCCATTTGGCTCACTAACTTCACACACCATCAGGCTTCCAAGCAGCTCTCAAGGAAACTCAGTTTTCACACTCTATGCTTAGTGCCCTTTGAGTGCATTATCTAGGAATGAACCTGGTAGAGCATCCCACACAAACGAATGCTCCACATGCGGGTTTCACATGCCACCAACTCCACATTCTCAGGCAACTTCAGCGCCACAGCCGTTTTCAGATAGCCCTCAATGCAAAGGCTCTAGACACAAATATTGGTGTGAGAGCTAATTCAATCAAGGAAACACTGCATGTTGGTGAAGCGCATATTGAAGAAGGGTAAGCCGAGTGTTTTTTTGTGGGAGAACAACTCCATTTGGCTCACTAACTTCACACACCATCAGGCTTCCAAGCAGCTCTCAAGGAAACTCAGTTTTCACACTCTATGCTTAGTGCCCTTTGAGTGCATAATCTAGGAATGAACCAAGTAGAACATCCCACACAAACGAATGTTCCACATGCGGGTTTCACATGCCACCAACTCCACATTCACAGGCAACTTCAGCGCCACAGCTGTTTTCAGATAGCCCTCAATGCAAAGGCTCTAGACGCAAATATTGGTGTGAGAGCTAATTCAATCAAGGAAACACTGCATGTTGGTGAAGGGCATATTGAAGAAGGATCAGCCGAGTGGTTCTTGTGGGAGAACAACTCCATTTGGCTCACTAACTTCACACACCATCAGGCTTCCAAGCAGCTCTCAAGGAAACTCAGTTTTCACACTCTATGCTTAGTGCCCTTTGAGTGCCTAGGACTGAAATGAAGCTTGCTAAGCATCCCACACAAACGAATGCTCCACATGCGGGTTTCACATGCCACCAACTCCACATTCTCAGGCAACTTCAGCGCCACAGCCGTTTTCAGATAGCCTTCAATGCAAACTCTCTAGACGCAAATATTGGTGTGAGAGCTAATTCAATCAAGGAAACACTGCATGTGGGTGAAGGGCATATTGAAGAAGGATAAGCCGAGTGTTTTTTTGTGGGAGAACAACTCCATTTGGCTCACTAACTTCACACACCATCAGGCTTCCAAGCAGCTCTCAAGGAAACTCAGTTTTCACACTCTATGCTTAGTGCCCTTTGAGTGCATTATCTAGGAATGAACCTGGTAGAGCATCCCACACAAACGAATGCTCCACATGCGGGTTTCACATGCCACCAACTCCACATTCTCAGGCAAATTCAGCGCCACAGCCGTTTTCAGATAGCCCTCAATGCAAAGGCTCTAGACGCAAATATTGGTGTGAGAGCTAATTCAATCAAGGAAACACTGCATGTTGGTGAAGGGCATATTGAAGAAGAATCAGCCGAGTGGTTCTTTTTTTTGTTGTTGTTGTTATTTTTATTTTTTATTTTTTTTTATTTTTTTTAATTTTATTTTAAATTCATTAATTACATTGTATTATGTGACACAGTTTCATAGGTCCTGGGATTCTCCCCACCACTCCCCAAACCCTCCCACCATGGTGGATTCCTCCACCTTGTTGCATAACCACAGTTCAAGTTCAGTTGAGATTCCCCCATTGCAAGCATATACCAAACATAGAGTCCAGCATTATATTGTCTAGTCAAGTTCAACGGCTTGGTTCTTGTGGGAGAACAACTCCATTTGGCTCACTAACTTCACACACCATCAGGCTTCCAAGCAGCTCTCAAGGAAACTCAGTTTTCACACTCTATGCTTAGTGCCCTTTGAGTGCATTATCTAGGAATGAACCTGGTAGAGCATCCCACACAAACGAAAGCTCCTCATGCGGGTTTCACATGCCACCAACTCCACATTCACAGGCAACTTCAGCGCCACAGCCGTTTTCAGATAGCCCTCAATGCAAAGGCTCTAGACGCAAATATTGGTGTGAGAGCTAATTCAATCAAGGAAACACTGCATGTTGGTGAAGGGCATATTGAAGAAGGATCAGCCGAGTGGTTCTTGTGGGAGAACAACTCCATTTGACTCACTAACTTCACACACCATCAGGCTTCCAAGCAGCTCTCAAGGAAACTCAGTTTTCACACTCTATGCTTAGTGCCCTTTGAGTGATTATTACTGAAATGAACCTGGTAGAGCATCCCACACAAACGAATGCTCCACATGCGGGTTTCACAAGCCACCAACTCCACATTCTCAGGCAACTTCAGCGCCACAGCCGTTTTCAGATAGCCCTCAATGCAAAGGCTCTAGACGCAAATATTGGTGTGAGAGCTAATTCAATCAAGGAAACACTGCATGTTGGTGAAGGGCATATTGAAGAAGGATAAGCCGAGTGTTTTTTTGTGGGAGAACAACTCCATTTGGCTCACTAACTTCACACACCATCAGGCTTCCAAGCAGCTCTCAAGGAAACTCAGTTTTCACACTCTATGCTTAGTGCCCTTTGAGTGCATTATCTAGGAATGAACCTGGTAGAACATCCCACACAAACGAATGCTCTACATGCGGGTTTCACATGCCACCAACTCCACATTCACAGGCAACTTCAGCGCCACAGCTGTTTTCAGATAGCCCTCAATGCAAAGGCTCTAGACGCAAATATTGGTGTGAGAGCTAATTCAATCAAGGAAACACTGCATGTTGGTGAAGGGCATATTGAAGAAGGATCAGCCGAGTGGTTCTTGTGGGAGAACAACTCCATTTGGCTCACTAACTTCACACACCATCAGGCTTCCAAGCAGCTCTCAAGGAAACTCAGTTTTCACACTCTATGCTTAGTGCCCTTTGAGTGCATTATCTAGGAATGAACCTGGTAGAGCATCCCACATAAACGAATGCTCCACATGCGGGTTTCACATGCCACCAACTCCACATTGACAGGCAACTTCAGCGCCACAGCCGATTTCAGATAGCCCTCAATGCAAAGGCTCTAGACGCAAATATTGGTGTGAGAGCTAATTCAATCAAGGAAACACTGCATGTTGGTGAAGGGCATATTGAAGAAGGATCAGCCGAGTGGTTCTTGTGGGAGAACAACTCCATTTGGCTCACTAACTTCACACACCATCAGGCTTCCAAGCAGCTCTCAAGCAAACTCAGTTTTCACACTCTATGCTTAGTGCCCTTTGAGTACCTAGAAATGAAATGAAGCTTGGTGAGCATCCCACAGAAATGAATGCTCCACATGCGGGTTTCACATGCCACCAACTCCACATTCACAGGCAACTTCAGCGCCACAGCCGTTTTCAGATAGCCCTCAATGCAAAGGCTCTAGACACAAATATTGGTGTGAGAGCTAATTCAATCAAGGAAACACTGCATGTTGGTGAAGCACATATTGAAGAAGGATAAGCCGAGTGGTTTTTTGTGGGAGAACAACTCGATTTGACTCACTAACTTCACACACCATCAGGCTTCCAAGCAGCTCTCAAGGAAACTCAGTTTTCACACTCTATGCTTAGTGCCCTTTAAGTGCATTATCTAGGAATGAACCTGGTAGAGCATCCCACACAAACGAATGCTCTACATGCGGGTTTCACATGCCACCAACTCCACATTCACAGGCAACTTCAGCGCCACAGCTGTTTTCAGATAGCCCTCAATGCAAAGGCTCTAGACGCAAATATTGGTGTGAGAGCTAATTCAATCAAGGAAACACTGCATGTTGGTGAAGGGCATATTGAAGAAGGATCAGCCGAGTGGTTCTTGTGGGAGAACAACTCCATTTGGCTCACTAACTTCACACACCATCAGGCTTCCAAGCAGCTCTCAAGGAAACTCAGTTTTCACACTCTATGCTTAGTGCCCTTTGAGTGCATTATCTAGGAATGAACCTGGTAGAGCATCCCACACAAACGAATGCTCCACATGCGGGTTTCACATGCCACCAACTCCACATTCTCAGGCAACTTCAGCGCCACAGCCGTTTTCAGATAGCCCTCAATGCAAAGGCTCTAGACACAAATATTGGTGTGAGAGCTAATTCAATCAAGGAAACACTGCATGTTGGTGAAGCGCATATTGAAGAAGGATAAGCCGAGTGTTTTTTTGTGGGAGAACAACTCCATTTGGCTCACTAACTTCACACACCATCAGGCTTCCAAGCAGCTCTCAAGGAAACTCAGTTTTCACACTCTATGCTTAGTGCCCTTTGAGTGCATAATCTAGGAATGAACCAAGTAGAACATCCCACACAAACGAATGCTCCACATGCGGGTTTCACATGCCACCAACTCCACATTCACAGGCAACTTCAGCGCCACAGCTGTTTTCAGATAGCCCTCAATGCAAAGGCTCTAGACGCAAATATTGGTGTGAGAGCTAATTCAATCAAGGAAACACTGCATGTTGGTGAAGGGCATATTGAAGAAGGATCAGCCGAGTGGTTCTTGTGGGAGAACAACTCCATTTGGCTCACTAACTTCACACACCATCAGGCTTCCAAGCAGCTCTCAAGGAAACTCAGTTTTCACACTCTATACTTAGTGCCCTTTGAGTGCCTAGGACTGAAATGAAGCTTGGTAAGCATCCCACACAAACGAATGCTCCACATGCGGGTTTCACATGCCACCAACTCCACATTCTCATTCAACTTCAGAGCCACAGCCATTTTCAGATAGCCTTCAATGCAAAGGCTCTAGACGCAAATATTGGTGTGAGAGCTAATTCAATCAAGGAAACACTGCATGTGGGTGAAGGGCATATTGAAGAAGGATAAGCCGAGTGTTTTTTTGTGGGAGAACAACTCCATTTGGCTCACTAACTTCACACACCATCAGGCTTCCAAGCAGCTCTCAAGCAAACTCAGTTTTCACACTCTATGCTTAGTGCCCTTTGAGTGCATTATCTAGGAATGAACCTGGTAGAACATCCCACACAAACGAATGCTCCACATGCGGGTTTCACATGCCACCAACTCCACATTCACAGGCAACTTCAGCGCCACAGCTGTTTTCAGATAGCCCTCAATGCAAAGGCTCTAGACGCAAATATTGGTGTGAGAGCTAATTCAATCAAGGAAACACTGCATGTTGGTGAAGGGCATATTGAAGAAGGATCAGCCGAGTGGTTCTTGTGGGAGAACAACTCCATTTGGCTCACTAACTTCACACACCATCAGGCTTCCAAGCAGCTCTCAAGGAAACTCAGTTTTCACACTCTATGCTTAGTGCCCTTTGAGTGCATTATCTAGGAATGAACCTGGTAGAGCATCCCACACAAACGAATGCTCCACATGCGGGTTTCACATGCCACCAACTCCACATTCTCAGGCAACTTCAGCGCCACAGCCGTTTTCAGATAGCCCTCAATGCAAAGGCTCTAGACACAAATATTGGTGTGAGAGCTAATTCAATCAAGGAAACACTGCATGTTGGTGAAGCGCATATTGAAGAAGGATAAGCCGAGTGTTTTTTTGTGGGAGAACAACTCCATTTGGCTCACTAACTTCACACACCATCAGGCTTCCAAGCAGCTCTCAAGGAAACTCAGTTTTCACACTCTATGCTTAGTGCCCTTTGAGTGCATAATCTAGGAATGAACCAAGTAGAACATCCCACACAAACGAATGCTCCACATGCGGGTTTCACATGCCACCAACTCCACATTCACAGGCAACTTCAGCGCCACAGCTGTTTTCAGATAGCCCTCAATGCAAAGGCTCTAGACGCAAATATTGGTGTGAGAGCTAATTCAATCAAGGAAACACTGCATGTTGGTGAAGGGCATATTGAAGAAGGATCAGCCGAGTGGTTCTTGTGGGAGAACAACTCCATTTGGCTCACTAACTTCACACACCATCAGGCTTCCAAGCAGCTCTCAAGGAAACTCAGTTTTCACACTCTATACTTAGTGCCCTTTGAGTGCCTAGGACTGAAATGAAGCTTGGTCAGCATCCCACACAAACGAATGCTCCACATGCGGGTTTCACATGCCACCAACTCCACATTCTCATTCAACTTCAGAGCCACAGCCATTTTCAGATAGCCTTCAATGCAAAGGCTCTAGACGCAAATATTGGTGTGAGAGCTAATTCAATCAAGGAAACACTGCATGTGGGTGAAGGGCATATTGAAGAAGGATAAGCCGAGTGTTTTTTTGTGGGAGAACAACTCCATTTGGCTCACTAACTTCACACACCATCAGGCTTCCAAGCAGCTCTCAAGCAAACTCAGTTTTCACACTCTATGCTTAGTGCCCTTTGAGTGCATTATCTAGGAATGAACCTGGTAGAACATCCCACACAAACGAATGCTCTACATGCGGGTTTCACATGCAACCAACTCCACATTCACAGGCAACTTCAGCGCCACATCTGTTTTCAGATAGCCCACAATGCAAAGGCTCTAGACGCAAATATTGGTGTGAGAGCTAATTCAATCAAGGAAACACTGCATGTTGGTGAAGGGCATATTGAAGAAGGATCAGCCGAGTGGTTCTTTTTTTTTTTTTTTAATTATTTATTTATTTTTTTTTAATTTTATTTTAAATTCATTAATTACTTTGTATTATGTGACACAGTTTCATTCGTACTGAGATTCTACCCTCCACTCCCCAAACCCTCCCACCATGGTGGATTCCTCCACCTTGTTGCATAACCACAGTTCAAGTTCAGTTGAGATTCCCCCATTGCAAGCATATACCAAACATAGAGTCCAGCATCTTATTGTCTAGTCAAGTTCAACGGCTTGGTTCTTGTGGGAGAACAACTCCATTTGGCTCACTAACTTCACACACCATCAGGCTTCCAAGCAGCTCTCAAGGAAACTCAGTTTTCACACTCTATGCTTAGTGCCCTTTGAGTGCATTATCTAGGAATGAACCTGGTAGAGCATCCCACACAAACGAAAGCTCCTCATGCGGGTTTCACATGCCACCAACTCCACATTCTCAGGCAACTTCAGCGCCACAGCCGTTTTCAGATAGCCCTCAATGCAAAGGCTCTAGACGCAAATATTGGTGTGAGAGCTAATTCAATCAAGGAAACACTGCATGTTGGTGAAGGGCATATTGAAGAAGGATCAGCCGAGTGGTTCTTGTGGGAGAACAACTCCATTTGGCTCACTAACTTCACACACCATCAGGCTTCCAAGCAGCTCTCAAGGAAACTCAGTTTTCACACTCTATGCTTAGTGCCCTTTGAGTGCATTATCTAGGAATGAACCTGGTAGAGCATCCCACATAAACGAATGCTCCACATGCGGGTTTCACATGCCACCAACTCCACATTCACAGGCAACTTCAGCGCCACAGCCGTTTTCAGATAGCCCTCAATGCAAAGGCTCTAGACGCAAATATTGGTGTGAGAGCTAATTCAATCAAGGAAACACTGCATGTTGGTGAAGGGCATATTGAAGAAGGATCAGCCGAGTGGTTCTTGTGGGAGAACAACTCCATTTGGCTCACTAACTTCACACACCATCAGGCTTCCAAGCAGCTCTCAAGCAAACTCAGTTTTCACACTCTATGCTTAGTGCCCTTTGAGTACGTAGGAATGAAATGAAGCTTGGTGAGCATCCCACACAAACGAATGCTCCACATGCGGGTTTCACATGCCACCAACTCCACATTCTCAGGCAACTTCAGCGCCACAGCCGTTTTCAGATAGCCCTCAATGCAAAGGCTCTAGACACAAATATTGGTGTGAGAGCTAATTCAATCAAGGAAACACTGCATGTTGGTGAAGCGCATATTGAAGAAGGATAAGCCGAGTGTTTTTTTGTGGGAGAACAACTCCATTTGACTCACTAACTTCACACACCATCAGGATTCCAAGCAGCTCTCAAGGAAACTCAGTTTTCACACTCTATGCTTAGTGCCCTTTGAGTGCCTAGGACTGAATTGAAGCTTGGTAAGCATCCCACACAAACGAATGCTCCACATGCGGGTTTCACATGCCACCAACTCCACATTCTCAGGCAAATTCAGCGCCACAGCCGTTTTCAGATAGCCCTCAATGCAAAGGCTCTAGACACAAATATTGGTGTGAGAGCTAATTCAATCAAGGAAACACTGCATGTTGGTGAAGCGCATATTGAAGAAGGATAAGCCGAGTGTTTTTTTGTGGGAGAACAACTCCATTTGGCTCACTAACTTCACACACCATCAGGCTTCCAAGCAGCTCTCAAGGAAACTCAGTTTTCACACTCTATGCTTAGTGCCCTTTGAGTGCATTATCTAGGAATGAACCAAGTAGAACATCCCACACAAACGAATGCTCCACATGCGGGTTTCACATGCCACCAACTCCACATTCACAGGCAACTTCAGCGCCACAGCTGTTTTCAGATAGCCCTCAATGCAAAGGCTCTAGACGCAAATATTGGTGTGAGAGCTAATTCAATCAAGGAAAAACTGCATGTTGGTGAAGGGCATATTGAAGAAGGATCAGCCGAGTGGTTCTTGTGGGAGAACAACTCCATTTGGCTCACTAACTTCACACACCATCAGGCTTCCAAGCAGCTCTCAAGGAAACTCAGTTTTCACACTCTATGCTTAGTGCCCTTTGAGTGCATTATCTAGGAATGAACCTGGTAGAGCATCCCACACAAACGAATGCTCCACATGCGGGTTTCACATGCCACCAACTCCACATTCACAGGCAACTTCAGCGCCACAGCCGTTTTCAGATAGCCCTCAATGCAAAGGCTCTAGACGCAAATATTGGTGTGAGAGCTAATTCAATCAAGGAAACACTGCATGTTGGTGAAGGGCATATTGAAGAAGGATCAGCCGAGTGGTTCTTGTGGGAGAACAACTCCATTTGACTCACTAACTTTACACACCATCAGGCTTCCAAGCAGCTCTCAAGGAAACTCAGTTTTCACACTCTATGCTTAGTGCCCTTTGAGTGCCTAGGACTGAAATGAAGTTTGGTAAGCATCCCACACAAACGAATGCTCCACATGCGGGTTTCACATGCCACCAACTCCACATTCTCAGGCAACTTCAGCGCCACAGCCGTTTTCAGATAGCCCTCAATGCAAAGGCTCTTGACACAAATATTGGTGTGAGAGCTAATTCAATCAAGGAAACACTGCATGTTGGTGAAGCGCATATTGAAGAAGGATAAGCCGAGTGTTTTTTTGTGGGAGAACAACTCGATTTGACTCACTAACTTCACACACCATCAGGCTTCCAAGCAGCTCTCAAGGAAACTCAGTTTTCACACTCTATGCTTAGTGCCCTTTGAGTGCCCAGGACTGAAATGAAGCTTGGTAAGCATCCCACACAAACGAATGCTCCACATGCGGGTTTCACATGCCACCAACTCCACATTCTCAGGCAACTTCAGCGCCACAGCCGTTTTCAGATAGCCCTCAATGCAAAGGCTCTAGACACAAATATTGGTGTTAGAGCTAATTCAATCAAGGAAACACTGCATGTTGGTCAAGGGCATATTGAAGAAGCATCAACCGAGTGGTTCTTGTGGGAGAACAACTCCATTTGGCTCACTAACTTCACACACCATCAGGCTTCCAAGCAGCTCTCAAGGAAACTCAGTTTTCACACTCTATGCTTAGTGCCCTTTGAGTGCATAATCTAGGAATGAACCAAGTAGAACATCCCACACAAACGAATGCTCCACATGCGGGTTTCACATGCCACCAACTCCACATTCACAGGCAACTTCAGCGCCACAGCTGTTTTCAGATAGCCCTCAATGCAAAGGCTCTAGACGCAAATATTGGTGTGAGAGCTAATTCAATCAAGGAAACACTGCATGTTGGTGAAGGGCATATTGAAGAAGGATCAGCCGAGTGGTTCTTGTGGGAGAACAACTCCATTTGGCTCACTAACTTCACACACCATCAGGCTTCCAAGCAGCTCTCAAGGAAACTCAGTTTTCACACTCTATGCTTAGTGCCCTTTGAGTGCATAATCTAGGAATGAACCAAGTAGAACATCCCACACAAACGAATGCTCCACATGCGGGTTTCACATGCCACAAACTCCACATTCTCATTCAACTTCAGAGCCACAGCCATTTTCAGATAGCCTTCAATGCAAAGGCTCTAGACGCAAATATTGGTGTGAGAGCTAATTCAATCAAGGAAACACTGCATGTGGGTGAAGGGCATATTGAAGAAGGATAAGCCGAGTGTTTTTTTGTGGGAGAACAACTCCATTTGGCTCACTAACTTCACACACCATCAGGCTTCCAAGCAGCTCTCAAGCAAACTCAGTTTTCACACTCTATGCTTAGTGCCCTTTGAGTGCATTATCTAGGAATGAACCTGGTAGAACATCCCACACAAACGAATGCTCTACATGCGGGTTTCACATGCAACCAACTCCACATTCACAGGCAACTTCAGCGCCACATCTGTTTTCAGATAGCCCACAATGCAAAGGCTCTAGACGCAAATATTGGTGTGAGAGCTAATTCAATCAAGGAAACACTGCATGTTGGTGAAGGGCATATTGAAGAAGGATCAGCCGAGTGGTTCTTTTTTTTTTTTTTTAATTTTTTATTTATTTTTTTTTAATTTTATTTTAAATTCATTAATTACTTTGTATTATGTGACACAGTTTCATACGTACTGAGATTCTACCCACCACTCCCCAAACCCTCCCACCATGGTGGATTCCTCCACCTTGTTGCATAACCACAGTTCAAGTTCAGTTGAGATTCCCCCATTGCAAGCATATACCAAACATAGAGTCCAGCATCTTATTGTCTAGTCAAGTTCAACGGCTTGGTTCTTGTGGGAGAACAACTCCATTTGGCTCACTAACTTCACACACCATCAGGCTTCCAAGCAGCTCTCAAGGAAACTCAGTTTTCACACTCTATGCTTAGTGCCCTTTGAGTGCATTATCTAGGAATGAACCTGGTAGAGCATCCCACACAAACGAAAGCTCCTCATGCGGGTTTCACATGCCACCAACTCCACATTCACAGGCAACTTCAGCGCCACAGCCGTTTTCAGATAGCCCTCAATGCAAAGGCTCTAGACGCAAATATTGGTGTGAGAGCTAATTCAATCAAGGAAACACTGCATGTTGGTGAAGGGCATATTGAAGAAGGATCAGCCGAGTGGTTCTTGTGGGAGAACAACTCCATTTGGCTCACTAACTTCACACACCATCAGGCTTCCAAGCAGCTCTCAAGGAAACTCAGTTTTCACACTCTATGCTTAGTGCCCTTTGAGTGCATTATCTAGGAATGAACCTGGTAGAGCATCCCACATAAACGAATGGTCCACATGCGGGTTTCACATGCCACCAACTCCACATTCACAGGCAACTTCAGCGCCACAGCCGTTTTCAGATAGCCCTCAATGCAAAGGCTCTAGACGCAAATATTGGTGTGAGAGCTAATTCAATCAAGGAAACACTGCATGTTGGTGAAGGGCATATTGAAGAAGGATCAGCCGAGTGGTTCTTGTGGGAGAACAACTCCATTTGGCTCACTAACTTCACACACCATCAGGCTTCCAAGCAGCTCTCAAGCAAACTCAGTTTTCACACTCTATGCTTAGTGCCCTTTGAGTACGTAGCAATGAAATGAAGCTTGGTGAGCATCCCACACAAACGAATGCTCCACATGCGGGTTTCACATGCCACCAACTCCACATTCTCAGGCAACTTCAGCGCCACAGCCGTTTTCAGATAGCCCTCAATGCAAAGGCTCTAGACACAAATATTGGTGTGAGAGCTAATTCAATCAAGGAAACACTGCATGTTGGTGAAGCGCATATTGAAGAAGGATAAGCCGAGTGTTTTTTTGTGGGAGAACAACTCCATTTGACTCACTAACTTCACACACCATCAGGATTCCAAGCAGCTCTCAAGGAAACTCAGTTTTCACACTCTATGCTTAGTGCCCTTTGAGTGCCTAGGACTGAATTGAAGCTTGGTAAGCATCCCACACAAACGAATGCTCCACATGCGGGTTTCACATGCCACCAACTCCACATTCTCAGGCAACTTCAGCGCCACAGCCGTTTTCAGATAGCCCTCAATGCAAAGGCTCTAGACACAAATATTGGTGTGAGAGCTAATTCAATCAAGGAAACACTGCATGTTGGTGAAGCGCATATTGAAGAAGGATAAGCCGAGTGTTTTTTTGTGGGAGAACAACTCCATTTGGCTCACTAACTTCACACACCATCAGGCTTCCAAGCAGCTCTCAAGGAAACTCAGTTTTCACACTCTATGCTTAGTGCCCTTTGAGTGCATTATCTAGGAATGAACCAAGTAGAACATCCCACACAAACGAATGCTCCACATGCGGGTTTCACATGCCACCAACTCCACATTCACAGGCAACTTCAGCGCCACAGCCGTTTTCAGATAGCCCTCAATGCAAAGGCTCTAGACACAAATATTGGTGTGAGAGCTAATTCAATCAAGGAAACACTGCATGTTGGTGAAGCGCATATTGAAGAAGGATAAGCCGAGTGTTTTTTTGTGGGAGAACAACTCCATTTGGCTCACTAACTTCACACACCATCAGGCTTCCAAGCAGCTCTCAAGGAAACTCAGTTTTCACACTCTATGCTTAGTGCCCTTTGAGTGCATTATCTAGGAATGAACCAAGTAGAACATCCCACACAAACGAATGCTTCACATGCGGGTTTCACATGCCACCAACTCCACATTCACAGGCAACTTCAGCGCCACAGCTGTTTTCAGATAGCCCTCAATGCAAAGGCTCTAGACGCAAATATTGGTGTGAGAGCTAATTCAATCAAGGAAAAACTGCATGTTGGTGAAGGGCATATTGAAGAAGGATCAGCCGAGTGGTTCTTGTGGGAGAACAACTCCATTTGGCTCACTAACTTCACACACCATCAGGCTTCCAAGCAGCTCTCAAGGAAACTCAGTTTTCACACTCTATGCTTAGTGCCCTTTGAGTGCATTATCTAGGAATGAACCTGGTAGAGCATCCCACACAAACGAATGCTCCACATGCGGGTTTCACATGCCACCAACTCCACATTCACAGGCAACTTCAGCGCCACAGCCGTTTTCAGATAGCCCTCAATGCAAAGGCTCTAGACGCAAATATTGGTGTGAGAGCTAATTCAATCAAGGAAACACTGCATGTTGGTGAAGGGCATATTGAAGAAGGATCAGCCGAGTGGTTCTTGTGGGAGAACAACTCCATTTGACTCACTAACTTTACACACGATCAGGCTTCCAAGCAGCTCTCAAGGAAACTCAGTTTTCACACTCTATGCTTAGTGCCCTTTGAGTGCCTAGGACTGAAATGAAGCTTGGTAAGCATCCCACACAAACGAATGCTCCACATGCGGGTTTCACATGCCACCAACTCCACATTCTCAGGCAACTTCAGCGCCACAGCCGTTTTCAGATAGCCCTCAATGCAAAGGCTCTTGACACAAATATTGGTGTGAGAGCTAATTCAATCAAGGAAACACTGCATGTTGGTGAAGCGCATATTGAAGAAGGATAAGCCGAGTGTTTTTTTGTGGGAGAACAACTCGATTTGACTCACTAACTTCACACACCATCAGGCTTCCAAGCAGCTCTCAAGGAAACTCAGTTTTCACACTCTATGCTTAGTGCCCTTTGAGTGCCCAGGACTGAAATGAAGCTTGGTAAGCATCCCACACAAACGAATGCTCCACATGCGGGTTTCACATGCCACCAACTCCACATTCTCAGGCAACTTCAGCGCCACAGCCGTTTTCAGATAGCCCTCAATGCAAAGGCTCTAGACACAAATATTGGTGTTAGAGCTAATTCAATCAAGGAAACACTGCATATTGGTGAAGCGCATATTGAAGAAGGATAAGCCGAGTGTTTTTTTGTGGGAGAACAACTCCATTTGGCTCACTAACTTCACACACCATCAGGCTTCCAAGCAGCTCTCAAGGAAACTCAGTTTTCACACTCTATGCTTAGTGCCCTTTGATTGCATTATCTAGGAATGAACCAGGTAGAACATCCCACACAAACGAATGCTCTACATGCGGGTTTCACATGCCACCAACTCCACATTCACAGGCAACTTCAGCGCCACAGCTGTTTTCAGATAGCCCTCAATGCAAAAGCTCTAGACGCAAATATTGGTGTGAGAGCTAATTCAATCAAGGAAACACTGCATGTTGGTGAAGGGCATATTGAAGAAGGATCAGCCGAGTGGTTCTTGTGGGAGAACAACTCCATTTGGCTCACTAACTTCACACACCATCAGGCTTCCAAGCAGCTCTCAAGGAAACTCAGTTTTCACACTCTATGCTTAGTGCCCTTTGAGTGCCTAGAACTGAAATGAAGCTTGGTAAGCATCCCACACAAACGAATGCTCCACATGCGGGTTTCACATGCCACCAACTCCACATTCACAGGCAACTTCAGCGCCACAGCCATTTTCAGATAGCCTTCAATGCAAAGGCTCTAGACGCAAATATTGGTGTGAGAGCTAATTCAATCAAGGAAACAATGCATATTGGTGAAGGGCATATTGAAGAAGGATCAGCCGAGTGGTTCTTGTGGGAGAACAACTCCATTTGGCTCACTAACTTCACACACCATCAGGCTTCCAAGCAGCTCTCAAGGAAACTCAGTTTTCACACTCTATGCTTAGTGCCCTTTGAGTGCATTATCTAGGAATGAACCTGGGAGAGCATCCCACACAAACGAAAGCTCCTCATGCGGGTTTCACATGCCACCAACTCCACATTCACAGGCAACTTCAGCGCCACAGCCGTTTTCAGATAGCCCTCAATGCAAAGGCTCTAGACGCAAATATTGGTGTGAGAGCTAATTCAATCAAGGAAACACTGCATGTTGGTGAAGGGCATATTGAAGAAGGATCAGCCGAGTGGTTCTTGTGGGAGAACAACTCCATTTGGCTCACTAACTTCACACACCATCAGGCTTCCAAGCAGCTCTCAAGGAAACTCAGTTTTCACACTCTAAGCTTAGTGCCCTTGAGTGCCTAGGACTGAAATGAATCTTGGTAAGCATCCCACACAAACGAATGCTCCACATGCGGGTTTCACAAGCCACCAACTCCACATTCTCAGGCAAGTTCAGCGCCACAGCCGTTTTCAGATAGCCCTCAATGCAAAGGCTCTAGACACAAATATTGGTGTGAGAGCTAATTCAATCAAGGAAACACTGCATTTTGGTGAAGCGCATATTGAAGAAGGATAAGCCGAGTGTTTTTTTGTGGGAGAACAACTCCATTTGGCTCACTAACTTCACACACCATCAGGCTTCCAAGCAGCTCTCAAGGAAACTCAGTTTTCACACTCTATGCTTAGTGCCCTTTGAGTGCATTATCTAGGAATGAACCTGGTAGAGCATCCCACACAAACGAATTCTCCACATGCGGGTTTCACATGCCACCAACTCCACATTGACAGGCAACTTCAGCGCCACAGCCGTTTTCAGATAGCCCTCAATGCAAAGGCTCTAGACGCAAATATTGGTGTGAGAGCTAATTCAATCAAGGAAACACTGCATGTTGGTGAAGGGCATATTGAAGAAGGATCAGCCGAGTGGTTCTTGTGGGAAAACAACCCCATTTGGCTCACTAACTTCACACACCATCAGGCTTCCAAGCAGCTCTCAAGGAAACTCAGTTTTCACACTCTGTGCTTAGTGCCCTTTGAGTGCATTATCTAGGAATGAACCTGGTAGAGCATCCCACACAAACGAATGCTCCACATGCGGGTTTCACATGCCACCAACTCCACATTCTCAGGCAACTTCAGCGCCACAGCCGTTTTCAGATAGCCCTCAATGCAAAGGCTCTAGACGCAAATATTGGTGTGAGAGCTAATTCAATCAAGGAAACACTTCATGTTGGTGAAGGGCATATTGAAGAAGAATCAGCAGAGTGGTTCTTTTTTTTTTTTTTTTTGTTATTTTTATTTTTTATTTTTGTTATTTTTTTTTAATTTTATTTCACATTCATTAATTACATTGTATTATGTGACACAGTTTCATAGGTACTGGGATTCTCCCCACCACTCCCCAAACCCTCCCACCATGGTGGATTCCTCCACCTTGTTGCATAACCACAGTTCAAGTTCAGTTGAGATTCCCCCATTGCGAGCATATACCAAACATAGACTCCAGCATCTTATAGTCTAGTCAAGTTCAACGGCTTGGTTCTTGTGGGAGAACAACTCCATTTGGCTCACTAACTTCACACACCATCAGGCTTCCAAGCAGCTCTCAAGGAAACTCAGTTTTCACACTCTATGCTTAGTGCCCTTTGAGTGCATTATCTAGGAATGAACCTGGGAGAGCATCCCACACAAACGAAAGCTCCTCATGCGGGTTTCACATGCCACCAACTCCACATTCACAGGCAACTTCAGCGCCACAGCCGTTTTCAGATAGCCCTCAATGCAAAGGCTCTAGACGCAAATATTGGTGTGAGAGCTAATTCAATCAAGGAAACACTGCATGTTGGTGGTGGGCATATTGAAGAAGGATCAGCCGAGTGGTTCTTGTGGGAGAACAACTCCATTTGGCTCACTAACTTCACACACCATCAGGCTTCCAAGCAGCTCTCAAGGAAACTCAGTTTTCACACTCTATGCTTAGTGCCCTTTGAGTACCTAGGAATGAAATGAAGCTTGGTGAGCATCCCACACAAACGAATGCTCCACATGCGGGTTTCACATGCCACCAACTCCACATTCACAGGCAACTTCAGCGCCACAGCCGTTTTCAGATAGCCCTCAATGCAAAGGCTCTAGACACAAATATTGGTGTGAGAGCTAATTCAATCAAGGAAACACTGCATGTTGGTGAAGCGCATATTGAAGAAGGATAAGCCGAGTGTTTTTTTGTGGGAGAACAACTCGATTTGACTCACTAACTTCACACACCGTCAGGCTTCCAAGCAGCTCTCAAGGAAACTCAGTTTTCACACTCTATGCTTAGTGCCCTTTGAGTGCATTATCTAGGAATGAACCAGGTAGAACATCCCACACAAACGAATGCTCTACATGCGGGTTTCACATGACACCAACTCCACATTCACAGGCAACTTCAGCGCCACAGCCTTTTCAGATAGCCCTCAATGCAAAGGCTCTAGACGCAAATATTGGTGTGAGAGCTAATTCAATCAAGGAAACACTGCATGTTGGTGAAGGGCATATTGAAGAAGGATCAGCCGAGTGGTTCTTGTGGGAGAACAACTCCATTTGGCTCACTAACTTCACACACCATCAGGCTTCCAAGCAGCTCTCAAGGAAACTCAGTTTTCACACTCTATGCTTAGTGCCCTTTGAGTGCATTATCTAGGAATGAACCTGGTAGAGCATCCCACACAAACGAATGCTCCACATGCGGGTTTCACATGCCACCAACTCCACATTCACAGGCAACTTCAGCGCCACAGCTGTTTTCAGATAGCCCTCAATGCAAAGGCTCTAGACGCAAATATTGGTGTGAGAGCTAATTCAATCAAGGAAACACTGCATGTTGGTGAAGGGCATATTGAAGAAGGATCAGCCGAGTGGTTCTTGTGGGAGAACAACTCCATTTGGCTCACTAACTTCACACACCATCAGGCTTCCAAGCAGCTCTCAAGGAAACTCAGTTTTCACACTCTATGCTTAGTGCCCTTTGAGTGCCTAGGCCTGAAATGAAGCTTGGTAAGCATCCCACACAAACGAATGCTCCACATGCGGGTTTCACATGCCACCAACTCCACATTCTCAGGCAACTTCAGTGCCACAGCCGATTTCAGATAGCCCTCAATGCAAAGGCTCTAGACGCAAATATTGGTGTGAGAGCTAATTCAATCAAGGAAACACTGCATGTTGGTGAAGGGCATATTGAAGAAGGATAAGCCGAGTGTTTTTTTGTGGGAGAACAACTCCATTTGGCTCACTAACTTCACACACCATCAGGCTTCCAAGCAGCTCTCAAGGAAACTCAGTTTTCACACTCTATGCTTAGTGCCCTTTGAGTGCATAATCTAGGAATGAACCAAGTAGAACATCCCACACAAACGAATGCTCCACATGCGGGTTTCACATGCCACCAACTCCACATTCACAGGCAACTTCAGCGCCACAGCTGTTTTCAGATAGCCCTCAATGCAAAAGCTCTAGACGCAAATATTGGTGTGAGAGCTAATTCAATCAAGGAAACACTGCATGTTGGTGGTGGGCATATTGAAGAAGGATCAGCCGAGTGGTTCTTGTGGGAGAACAACTCCATTTGGCTCACTAACTTCACACACCATCAGGCTTCCAAGCAGCTCTCAAGGAAACTCAGTTTTCACACTCTATGCTTAGTGCCCTTTGAGTGCCTAGGACTGAAATGAAGCTTGGTAAGCATCCCACACAAACGAATGCTCCACATGCGGGTTTCACATGCCACCAACTCCACATTCACAGGCAACTTCAGCGCCACAGCCGTTTTCAGATAGCCCTCAATGCAAAGGCTCTAGACACAAATATTGGTGTGAGAGCTAATTCAATCAAGGAAACACTGCATATTGGTGAAGCGCATATTGAAGAAGGATAAGCCGAGTGTTTTTTTGTGGGAGAACAACTCGATTTGACTCACTAACTTCACACACCGTCAGGCTTCCAAGCAGCTCTCAAGGAAACTCAGTTTTCACACTCTATGCTTAGTGCCCTTTGAGTGCATTATCTAGGAATGAACCAGGTAGAACATCCCACACAAACGAATGCTCTACATGCGGGTTTCACATGCCACCAACTCCACATTCACAGGCAACTTCAGCGCCACAGCCTTTTCAGATAGCCCTCAATGCAAAGGCTCTAGACGCAAATATTGGTGTGAGAGCTAATTCAATCAAGGAAACACTGCATGTTGGTGAAGGGCATATTGAAGAAGGATCAGCCGAGTGGTTCTTGTGGGAGAACAACTCCATTTGGCTCACTAACTTCACACACCATCAGGCTTCCAAGCAGCTCTCAAGGAAACTCAGTTTTCACACTCTATGCTTAGTGCCCTTTGAGTGCATTATCTAGGAATGAACCTGGTAGAGCATCCCACACAAACGAATGCTCCACATGCGGGTTTCACATGCCACCAACTCCACATTCACAGGCAACTTCAGCGCCACAGCTGTTTTCAGATAGCCCTCAATGCAAAGGCTCTAGACGCAAATATTGGTGTGAGAGCTAATTCAATCAAGGAAACACTGCATGTTGGTGAAGGGCATATTGAAGAAGGATCAGCCGAGTGGTTCTTGTGGGAGAACAACTCCATTTGGCTCACTAACTTCACACACCATCAGGCTTCCAAGCAGCTCTCAAGCAAACTCAGTTTTCACACTCTATGCTTAGTGCCCTTTGAGTGCCTAGGCCTGAAATGAAGCTTGGTAAGCATCCCACACAAACGAATGCTCCACATGCGGGTTTCACATGCCACCAACTCCACATTCTCAGGCAACTTCAGTGCCACAGCCGATTTCAGATAGCCCTCAATGCAAAGGCTCTAGACGCAAATATTGGTGTGAGAGCTAATTCAATCAAGGAAACACTGCATGTTGGTGAAGGGCATATTGAAGAAGGATAAGCCGAGTGTTTTTTTGTGGGAGAACAACTCCATTTGGCTCACTAACTTCACACACCATCAGGCTTCCAAGTAGCTCTCAAGGAAACTCAGTTTTCACACTCTATGCTTAGTGCCCTTTGAGTGCATAATCTAGGAATGAACCAAGTAGAACATCCCACACAAACGAATGCTCCACATGCGGGTTTCACATGCCACCGACTCCACATTCACAGGCAACTTCAGCGCCACAGCTGTTTTCAGATAGCCCTCAATGCAAAAGCTCTAGACGCAAATATTGGTGTGAGAGCTAATTCAATCAAGGAAACACTGCATGTTGGTGGTGGGCATATTGAAGAAGGATCAGCCGAGTGGTTCTTGTGGGAGAACAACTCCATTTGGCTCACTAACTTCACACACCATCAGGCTTCCAAGCAGCTCTCAAGGAAACTCAGTTTTCACACTCTATGCTTAGTGCCCTTTGAGTGCCTAGGACTGAAATGAAGCTTGGTAAGCATCCCACACAAACGAATGCTCCACATGCGGGTTTCACATGCCACCAACTCCACATTCACAGGCAACTTCAGCGCCACAGCCGTTTTCAGATAGGCCTCAATGCAAAGGCTCTAGACGCAAATATTGGTGTGAGAGCTAATTCAATCAAGGAAACACTGCATGTTGGTGAAGGGCATATTGAAGAAGGATCAGCCGAGTGGTTCTTTTTTTTTTTTTTTTTTTTTTTTTTTTTAATTTTATTTTAAATTCATTAATTACATTGTATTATGTGACACAGTTTCATAGGTACTGGGATTCTCCCCACCACTCCCCAAACCCTCCCACCATGGTGGATTCCTCCACCTTGTTGCATAACCACAGTTCAAGTTCACTTGAGATTCCCCCATTGCAACCATATACCAAACATAGAATTCAGCATCTTATTGTCTAGTCAAGTTGAACGGCTTGGTTCTTGTGGGAGAACAACTCCATTTGGCTCACTAACTTCACACACCATCAGGCTTCCAAGCAGCTCTCAAGGAAACTCAGTTTTCACACTCTATGCTTAGTGCCCTTTTAGTGCATTATCTAGGAATGAACCTGGTAGAGCATCCCACATAAACGAATGCTCCACATGCGGGTTTCACATGCCACCAACTCCACATTCACAGGCAACTTCAGCGCCACAGCCGTTTTCAGATAGCCCTCAATGCAAAGGCTCTAGACGCAAATATTGGTGTGAGAGCTAATTCAATCAAGGAAACACTGCATGTTGGTGAAGGGCATATTGAAGAAGGATCAGCCGAGTGGTTCTTGTGGGAGAACAACTCCATTTGGCTCACTAACTTCACACACCATCAGGCTTCCAAGCAGCTCTCAAGGAAACTCAGTTTTCACACTCTATGCTTAGTGCCCTTTGAGTGCATTATCTAGGAATGAACCTGGTAGAGCATCCCACACAAACGAATGCTCCACATGCGGGTTTCACATGCCACCAACTCCACATTCACAGGCAACTTCAGCGCCACAGCCGTTTTCAGATAGCCCTCAATGCAAAGGCTCTAGACGCAAATATTGGTGTGAGAGCTAATTCAATCAAGGAAACACTGCATGTTGGTGAAGGGCATATTGAAGAAGGATCAGCCGAGTGGTTCTTGTGGGAGAACAACTCCATTTGGCTCACTAACTTCACACACCATCAGGCTTCCAAGCAGCTCTCAAGCAAACTCAGTTTTCACACTCTATGCTTAGTGCCCTTTGAGTACCTAGGAATGAAATGAAGCTTGGTGAGCATCCCACACAAACGAATGCTCCACATGCGGGTTTCACATGCCACAAACTCCACATTCACAGGCAACTTCAGCGCCACAGCCATTTTCAGATAGCCCTCAATGCAAAGGCTCTAGACACAAATATTGGTGTGAGAGCTAATTCAATCAAGGAAACACTGCATGTTGGTGAAGCGCATATTGAAGAAGGATAAGCCGAGTGTTTTTTTGTGGGAGAACAACTCGATTTGACTCACTAACTTCACACACCATCAGGCTTCCAAGCAGCTCTCAAGGAAACTCAGTTTTCACACTCTATGCTTAGTGCCCTTTGAGGGCCTAGGACTGAATTGAAGCTTGGTAAGCATCCCACACAAACGAATGCTCCACATGCGGGTTTCACATGCCACCAACTCCACATTCTCAGGCAACTTCAGCGCCACAGCCATTTTCAGATAGCCCTCAATGCAAAGGCTCTAGACGCAAATATTGGTGTGAGAGCTAATTCAATCAAGGAAACACTGCATGTTGGTGGAGGGCATATTGAAGAAGGATAAGCCGAGTGTTTTTTTGTGGGAGAACAACTCCATTTGGCTCACTAACTTCACACACCATCAGGCTTCCAAGCAGCTCTCAAGCAAACTCAGTTTTCACACTCTATGCTTAGTGCCCTTTGAGTGCATTATCTAGGAATGAACCTGGTAGAGCATCCCACACAAACGAATGCTCTACATGCGGGTTTCACATGCCACCAACTCCACATTCACAGGCAACTTCAGCGCCACAGCTGTTTTCAGATAGCCCTCAATGCAAAGGCTCTAGACGCAAATATTGGTGTGAGAGCTAATTCAATCAAGGAAACACTGCATGTTGGTGAAGTGCATATTGAAGAAGGATCAGCCGAGTGGTTCTTGTGGGAGAACAACTCCATTTGGCTCACTAACTTCACACACCATCAGGCTTCCAAGCAGCTCTCAAGGAAACTCAGTTTTCACACTCTATGCTTAGTGCCCTTTGAGTGCATTATCTAGGAATGAACCTGGTAGAGCATCCCACACAAACGAATGCTCCACATGCGGGTTTCACATGCCACCAACTCCACATTCTCAGGCAACTTCAGCGCCACAGCCGATTTCAGATAGCCCTCAATGCAAAGGCTCTAGACACAAATATTGGTGTGAGAGCTAATTCAATCAAGGAAACACTGCATGTTGGTGAAGCGCATATTGAAGAAGGATAAGCCGAGTGTTTTTTTGTGGGAGAACAACTCGATTTGGCTCACTAACTTCACACACCATCAGGCTTCCAAGCAGCTCTCAAGGAAACTCAGTTTTCACACTCTATGCTTAATGCCCTTTGAGTACATTATCTAGGAATGAACCTGGTAGAGCATCCCACACAAACGAATGCTCCACATGCGGGTTTCACATGCCACCAACTCCACATTCACAGGCAACTTCAGCGCCACAGCCGTTTTCAGATAGCCCTCAATGCAAAGGCTCTAGACGCAAATATTGGTGTGAGAGCTAATTCAATCAAGGAAACACTGCATGTTGGTGAAGGGCATATTGAAGAAGGATCAGCCGAGTGGTTCCTGTGCGAGAACAACTCCATTTGGCTCACTAACTTCACACACCATCAGGCTTCCAAGCAGCTCTCAAGCAAACTCAGTTTTCACACTCTATGCTTAGTGCCCTTTGAGTACCTAGAATGAAATGAAGCTTGGTGAGCATCCCACACAAACGAATGCTCCACATGCGGGTTTCACATGCCACCAACTCCACATTCACAGGCAACTTCAGCGCCACAGCCATTTTCAGATAGCCCTCAATGCAAAGGCTCTAGACACAAATATTGGTGTGAGAGCTAATTCAATCAAGGAAACACTGCATGTTGGTGGTGGGCATATTGAAGAAGGATCAGCCGAGTGGTTCTTGTGGGAGAACAACTCCATTTGGCTCACTAACTTCAAACACCATCAGGCTTCCAAGCAGCTCTCAAGGAAACTCAGTTTTCACACTCTATGCTTAGTGCCCTTTGAGTGCCTAGGACTGAAATGAAGCTTGGTAAGCATCCCACACAAACGAATGCTCCACATGCGGGTTTCACATGCCACCAACTCCACATTCACAGGCAACTTCAGCGCCACAGCCGTTTTCAGATAGACCTCAATGCAAAGGCTCTAGACGCAAATATTGGTGTGAGAGCTAATTCAATCAAGGAAACACTGCATGTTGGTGAAGGGCATATTGAAGAAGGATCAGCCGAGTGGTTCTTTTTTTTTTTTTTTTTTTTTATTTTTTTTTTAATTTTATTTTAAATTCATTAATTACATTGTATTATGTGACACAGTTTCATAGGTACTGGGATTCTCCCCACCACTCCCCAAACCCTCCCACCATGGTGGATTCCTCCACCTTGTTGCATAACCACAGTTCAAGTTCAGTTGAGATTCCCCCATTGCAACCATATACCAAACATAGAATCCAGCATCTTATTGTCTAGTCAAGTTGAACGGCTTGGTTCTTGTGGGAGAACAACTCCATTTGGCTCACTAACTTCACACACCATCAGGCTTCCAAGCAGCTCTCAAGGAAACTCAGTTTTCACACTCTATGCTTAGTGCCCTTTGAGTGCATTATCTAGGAATGAACCTGGTAGAGCATCCCACATAAACGAATGCTCCACATGCGGGTTTCACATGCCACCAACTCCACATTCACAGGCAACTTCAGCGCCACAGCCGTTTTCAGATAGCCCTCAATGCAAAGGCTCTAGACGCAAATATTGGTGTGAGAGCTAATTCAATCAAGGAAACACTGCATGTTGGTGAAGGGCATATTGAAGAAGGATCAGCCGAGTGGTTCTTGTGGGAGAACAACTCCATTTGGCTCACTAACTTCACACACCATCAGGCTTCCAAGCAGCTCTCAAGGAAACTCAGTTTTCACACTCTATGCTTAGTGCCCTTTGAGTGCATTATCTAGGAATGAACCTGGTAGAGCATCCCACACAAACGAATGCTCCACATGCGGGTTTCACATGCCACCAACTCCACATTCACAGGCAACTTCAGCGCCACAGCCGTTTTCAGATAGCCCTCAATGCAAAGGCTCTAGACGCAAATATTGGTGTGAGAGCTAATTCAATCAAGGAAACACTGCATGTTGGTGAAGGGCATATTGAAGAAGGATCAGCCGAGTGGTTCTTGTGGGAGAACAACTCCATTTGGCTCACTAACTTCACACACCATCAGGCTTCCAAGCAGCTCTCAAGGAAACTCAGTTTTCACATTCTATGCTTAGTGCACTTTGAGTACCTAGGAATGAAATGAAGCTTGGTGAGCATCCCACACAAACGAATGCTCCACATGCGGGTTTCACATGCCACAAACTCCACATTCACAGGCAACTTCAGCGCCACAGCCATTTTCAGATAGCCCTCAATGCAAAGGCTCTAGACACAAATATTGGTGTGAGAGCTAATTCAATCAAGGAAACACTGCATGTTGGTGAAGCGCATATTGAAGAAGGATCAGCCGAGTGTTTTTTTGTGGGAGAACAACTCGATTTGACTCACTAACTTCACACACCATCAGGCTTCCAAGCAGCTCTCAAGGAAACTCAGTTTTCACACTCGATGCTTAGTGCCATTTGAGGGCCTAGGACTGAATTGAAGCTTGGTAGAGCATCCCACACAAACGAATGCTCCACATGCGGGTTTCACATGCCACCAACTCCACATTCTCAGGCAACGTCAGCGCCACAGCCATTTTCAGATAGCCCTCAATGCAAAGGCTCTAGACGCAAATATTGGTGTGAGAGCTAATTCAATCAAGGAAACACTGCATGTTGGTGGAGGGCATATTGAAGAAGGATAAGCCGAGTGTTTTTTTGTGGGAGAACAACTCCATTTGGCTCACTAACTTCACACACCATCAGGCTTCCAAGCAGCTCTCAAGCAAACTCAGTTTTCACACTCTATGCTTAGTGCCCTTTGAGTGCATTATCTAGGAATGAACCAGGTAGAACATCCCACACAAACGAATGCTCTACATGCGGGTTTCACATGCCACCAACTCCACATTCACAGGCAACTTCAGCGCCACAGCTGTTTTCAGATAGCCCTCAATGCAAAGGCTCTAGACGCAAATATTGGTGTGAGAGCTAATTCAATCAAGGAAACATTGCATGTTGGTGAAGTGCATATTGAAGAAGGATCAGCCGAGTGGTTCTTGTGGGAGAACAACTCCATTTGGCTCACTAACTTCACACACCATCAGGCTTCCAAGCAGCTCTCAAGGAAACTCAGTTTTCACACTCTATGCTTAGTGCCCATTGAGTGCCTAGGACTGAAATGAAGCTTGGTAAGCATCCCACACAAACGAATGCTCCAGATGCGGGTTTCACATGACACCAACTCCACATTCACAGGCAACTTCAGCGCCACAGCCGTTTTCAGATAGCCCTCAATGCAAAGGCTCTAGACGCAAATATTGGTGTGAGAGCTAATTCAATCAAGGAAACACTGCATGTGGGTGAAGGGCATATTGAAGAAGGATAAGCCGAGTGTTTTTTTGTGGGAGAACAACTCCATTTGGCTCACTAACTTCACACACCATCAGGCTTCCAAGCAGCTCTCAAGGAAACTCAGTTTTCACACTCTATGCTTAGTGCCCTTTGAGTGCATTATCTAGGAATGAACCAGGTAGAACATCCCACACAAACGAATGCTCTACATGCAGGTTTCACATGCCACCAACTCCACATTCACAGGCAACTTCAGCGCCACAGCTGTTTTCAGATAGCCCTCAATGCAAAGGCTCTAGACGCAAATATTGGTGTGAGAGCTAATTCAATCAAGGAAACACTGCATGTTGGTGAAGGGCATATTGAAGAAGGATCAGCCGAGTGGTTCTTGTGGGAGAACAACTCCATTTGGCTCACTAACTTCACACACCATCAGGCTTCCAAGCAGCTCTCAAGGAAACTCAGTTTTCACACTCTATGCTTAGTGCCCTTTGAGTGCATTATCTAGGAATGAACCTGGTAGAGCATCCCACACAAACGAATGCTCCACATGCGGGTTTCACATGCCACCAACTCCACATTCTCAGGCAACTTCAGCGCCACAGCCGATTTCAGATAGCCCTCAATGCAAAGGCTCTAGACACAAATATTGGTGTGAGAGCTAATTCAATCAAGGAAACACTGCATGTTGGTGAAGCGCATATTGAAGAAGGATAAGCCGAGTGTTTTTTTGTGGGAGAACAACTCGATTTGGCTCACTAACTTCACACACCATCAGGCTTCCAAGCAGCTCTCAAGGAAACTTAGTTTTCACACTCTATGCTTAATGCCCTTTGAGTGCATTATCTAGGAATGAACCTGGTAGAGCATCCCACACAAACGAATGCTCCACATGCGGGTTTCACATGCCACCAACTCCACATTCACAGGCAACTTCAGCGCCACAGCCGTTTTCAGATAGCCCTCAATGCAAAGGCTCTAGACGCAAATATTGGTGTGAGAGCTAATTCAATCAAGGAAACACTGCATGTTGGTGAAGGGCATATTGAAGAAGGATCAGCCGAGTGGTTCCTGTGCGAGAACAACTCCATTTGGCTCACTAACTTCACACACCATCAGGCTTCCAAGCAGCTCTCAAGGAAACTCAGTTTTCACACTCTATGCTTAGTGCCCTTTGAGTACCTAGGAATGAAATGAACCTGGTAGAGCATCCCACACAAACGATTGCTCCACATGCGGGTTTCACATGCCACCAACTCCACATTCTCAGGCAACTTCAGCGCCACAGCCATTTTCAGATAGCCCTCAATGCAAAGGCTCTAGACACAAATATTGGTGTGAGAGCTAATTCAATCAAGGAAACACTGCATGTTGGTGAAGCGCATATTGAAGAAGGATAAGCCGAGTGTTTTTTTGTGGGAGAACAACTCGATTTGACTCACTAACTTCACACACCATCAGGCTTCCAAGCAGCTCTCAAGGAAACTCAGTTTTCACACTCTATGCTTAATGCCCTTTGAGGGCCTAGGACTGAATTGAAGCTTGGTAAGCATCCCACACAAACGAATGCTCCACATGCGGGTTTCACATGCCACCAACTCCACATTCTCAGGCAACTTCAGCGCCACAGCCGTTTTCAGATAGCCCTCAATGCAAAGGCTCTAGACGCAAATATTGGTGTGAGAGCTAATTCAATCAAGGAAACACTGCATGTTGGTGAAGGGCATATTGAAGAAGGATAAGCCGAGTGTTTTTTTGTGGGAGAACAACTCCATTTGGCTCACTAACTTCACACACCATCAGGCTTCCAAGCAGCTCTCAAGGAAACTCAGTTTTCACACTCTATGCTTAGTGCCCTTTGAGTGCATTATCTAGGAATGAACCAGGTAGAACATCCCACACAAACGAATGCTCTACATGCGGGTTTCACATGCCACCAACTCCACATTCACAGGCAACTTCAGCGCCACAGCTGTTTTCAGATAGCCCTCAATGCAAAGGCTCTAGACGCAAATATTGGTGTGAGTGCTAATTCAATCAAGGAAACACTGCATGTTGGTGAAGGGCATATTGAAGAAGGATCAGCCGAGTGGTTCTTGTGGGAGAACAACTCCATTTGGCTCACTACACACACCATCAGGCTTCCAAGCAGCTCTCAAGGAAACTCAGTTTTCACACTCTATGCTTAGTGCCCTTTGAGTGCCTAGGACTGAAATGAAGCTTGGTAAGCATCCCACACAAACGAATGCTCCACATGCGGGTTTCACATGCCACCAACTCCACATTCACAGGCAACTTCAGCGCCACAGCCGTTTTCAGATAGCCCTCAATGCAAAGGCTCTAGACGCAAATATTGGTGTGAGAGCTAATTCAATCAAGGAAACACTGCATGTTGGTGAAGGGCATATTGAAGAAGGATCAGCCGAGTGGTTCTTGTGGGAGAACAACTCCATTTGGCTCACTAACTTCACACACCATCAGGCTTCCAAGCAGCTCTCAAGGAAACTCAGTTTTCACACTCTATGCTTAGTGCCCTTTGAGTGCATTATCTAGGAATGAACCTGGTAGAGCATCCCACACAAACGAATGCTCCACATGCGGGTTTCACATGCCACCAACTCCACATTCACAGGCAACTTCAGCGCCACAGCCGTTTTCAGATAGCCCTCAATGCAAAGGCTCTAGACGCAAATATTGGTGTGAGAGCTAATTCAATCAAGGAAACACTGCATGTTGGTGAAGGGCATATTGAAGAAGGATCAGCCGAGTGGTTCTTGTGGGAGAACAACTCCATTTGACTCACTAACTTCACACACCATCAGGCTTCCAAGCAGCTCTCAAGGAAACGCAGTTTTCACACTCTATGCTTAGTGCCCTTTGAGTGCCTAGGCCTGAAATGAAGCTTGGTAAGCATCCCACACAAACGAATGCTCCACATGCGGGTTTCACATGCCACCAACTCCACATTCTCAGGCAACTTCAGCGCCACAGCCGATTTCAGATAGCCCTCAATGCAAAGGCTCTAGACACAAATATTGGTGTGAGAGCTAATTCAATCAAGGAAACACTGCATGTTGGTGAAGCGCATATTGAAGAAGGATAAGCCGAGTGTTTTTTTGTGGGAGAACAACTCCATTTGGCTCACTAACTTCACACACCATCAGGCTTCCAAGCAGCTCTCAAGGAAACTCAGTTTTCACACTCTATGCTTAGTGCCCTTTGAGTGCATTATCTAGGAATGAACCTGGTAGAGCATCCCACACAAACGAATGCTCCACATGCGGGTTTCACATGCCACCAACTCCACATTCTCAGGCAACTTCAGCGCCACAGCCGTTTTCAGATAGCCCTCAATGCAAAGGCTCTAGACACAAATATTGGTGTGAGAGCTAATTCAATCAAGGAAACACTGCATGTTGGTGAAGCGCATATTGAAGAAGGATAAGCCGAGTGTTTTTTTGTGGGAGAACAACTCCATTTGGCTCACTAACTTCACACACCATCAGGCTTCCAAGCAGCTCTCAAGGAAACTCAGTTTTCACACTCTATGCTTAGTGCCCTTTGAGGGCATTATCTAGGAATGAACCAGGTAGAACATCCCACACAAACGAATGCTCTACATGCGGGTTTCACATGCCACCAACTCCACATTCACAGGCAACTTCAGCGCCACAGCTGTTTTCAGATAGCCCTCAATGCAAAGGCTCTAGACGCAAATATTGGTGTGAGAGCTAATTCAATCAAGGAAACACTGCATGTTGGTGAAGGGCATATTGAAGAAGGATCAGCCGAGTGGTTCTTGTGGGAGAACAACTCCATTTGGCTCACTAACTTCACACACCATCAGGCTTCCAAGCAGCTCTCAAGGAAACTCAGTTTTCACACTCTATGCTTAGTGCCCTTTGAGTGCATTATCTAGGAATGAACCTGGTAGAGCATCCCACACAAACGAATGCTCCACATGCGGGTTTCACATGCCACCAACTCCACATTCACAGGCAACTTCAGCGCAACAGCCGTTTTCAGATAGCCCTCAATGCAAAGGCTCTAGACGCAAATATTGGTGTGAGAGCTAATTCAATCAAGGAAACACTGCATGTTGGTGAAGGGCATATTGAAGAAGGATCAGCCGAGTGGTTCTTGTAGGAGAACAACTCCATTTGACTCACTAACTTCACACACCATCAGGCTTCCAAGCAGCTCTCAAGGAAACTCAGTTTTCACACTCTATGCTTAGTGCCCTTTGAGTGCATTATCTAGGAATGAACCAAGTAGAACATCCCACACAAACGAATGCTCCACATGCGGGTTTCACATGCCACCAACTCCACATTCTCAGGCAACTTCAGCGCCACAGCCGTTTTCAGATAGCCCTCAATGCAAAGGCTCTAGACACAAATATTGGTGTGAGAGCTAATTCAATCAAGGAAACACTGCATGTTGGTGAAGCGCATATTGAAGAAGGATAAGCCGAGTGTTTTTTTGTGGGAGAACAACTCCATTTGGCTCACTAACTTCACACACCATCAGGCTTCCAAGCAGCTCTCAAGGAAACTCAGTTTTCACACTCTATGCTTAGTGCCCTTCGAGTGCATTATCTAGGAATGAACCAGGTAGAACATCCCACACAAACGAATGCTCTACATGCGGGTTTCACATGCCACCAACTCCACATTCACAGGCAACTTCAGCGCCACAGCTGTTTTCAGATAGCCCTCAATGCAAAGGCTCTAGACGCAAATATTGGTGTGAGAGCTAATTCAATCAAGGAAACACTGCATGTTGGTGAAGGGCATATTGAAGAAGGATCAGCCGAGTGGTTCTTGTGGGAGAACAACTCCATTTGGCTCACTAACTTCACACACCATCAGGCTTCCAAGCAGCTCTCAAGGAAACTCAGTTTTCACACTCTATGCTTAGTGCCCTTTGAGTGCATTATCTAGGAATGAACAAGGTAGAGCATCCCACACAAACGAATGCTCCACATGCGGGTTTCACATGCCACCAACTCCACATTCACAGGCAACTTCAGCGCCACAGCCGTTTTCAGATAGCCCTCAATGCAAAGGCTCTAGACGCAAATATTGGTGTGAGAGCTAATTCAATCAAGGAAACACTGCATGTTGGTGAAGGGCATATTGAAGAAGGATCAGCCGAGTGGTTCTTGTGGGAGAACAACTCCATTTGACTCACTAACTTCACACACCATCAGGCTTCCAAGCAGCTCTCAAGGAAACTCAGTTTTCACACTCTATGCTTAGTGCCCTTTGAGTGCCTAGGACTGAAATGAAGCTTGGTAGGCATCCCACACAAACGAATGTTCCACATGCGGGTTTCACATGCCACCAACTCCACATTCTCAGGCAACTTCAGCGCCACAGCCGTTTTCAGATAGCCCTCAATGCAAAGGCTCTAGACACAAATATTGGTGTGAGAGCTAATTCAATCAAGGAAACACTGCATGTTGGTGAAGCGCATATTGAAGAAGGATCAGCCGAGTGTTTTTTTGTGGGAGAACAACTCCATTTGGCTCACTAACTTCACACACCATCAGGCTTCCAAGCAGCTCTCAAGGAAACTCAGTTTTCACACTCTATGCTTAGTGCCCTTTGAGTGCATTATCTAGGAATGAACCAAGTAGAACATCCCACACAAACGAATGCTCTACATGCGGGTTTCACATGCCACCAACTCCACATTCACAGGCAACTTCAGCGCCACAGCCGTTTTCAGATAGCCCTCAATGCAAAGGCTCTAGACGCAAATATTGGTGTGAGAACTAATTCAATCAAGGAAACACTGCATGTTGGTGAAGGGCATATTGAAGAAGGATCAGCCGAGTGGTTCTTGTGGGAGAACAACTCCATTTGGCTCACTAACTTCACACACCATCAGGCTTCCAAGCAGCTCTCAAGGAAACTCAGTTTTCACACTCTATGCTTAGTGCCCTTTGAGTGCATTATCTAGGAATGAACCTGGTAGAGCATCCCACACAAACGAATGCTCCACATGCGGGTTTCACATGCCACCAACTCCACATTCACAGGCAACTTCAGCGCCACAGCCGTTTTCAGATAGCCCTCAATGCAAAGGCTCTAGATGCAAATATTGGTGTGAGAGCTAATTCAATCAAGGAAACACTGCATGTTGGTGAAGGGCATATTGAAGAAGGATCAGCCGAGTGGTTCTTGTGGGAGAACAACTCCATTTGGCTCACTAACTTCACACACCATCAGGCTTCCAAGCAGCTCTCAAGCAAACTCAGTTTTCACACTCTATGCTTAGTGCCCTTTGAGTGCATTATCTAGGAATGAACCTGGTAGAGCATCCCACACAAACGAATGCTCCACATGCGGGTTTCACATGCCACCAACTCCACATTCACAGGCAACTTCAGCGCCACAGCCGTTTTCAGATAGCCCTCAATGCAAAGGCTCTAGACACAAATATTGGTGTGAGAGCTAATTCAATCAATGAAATACTGCATGTTGGTGAAGGGCATATTGAAGAAGGATCAACCGAGTGGTTCTTGTGGGAGAACAACTCCATTTGGCTCACTAACTTCACACACCATCAGGCTTCCAAGCAGCTCTCAAGGAAACTCAGTTTTCACACTCTATGCTTAGTGCCCTTTGAGTGCATTATCTAGGAATGAACCAAGTAGAACATCCCACACAAACGAATGCTCCACATGCGGGTTTCACATGCCACCAACTCCACATTCTCAGGCAACTTCAGCGCCACAGCCGTTTTCAGATAGCCCTCAATGCAAAGGCTCTAGACACAAATATTGGTGTGAGAGCTAATTCAATCAAGGAAACACTGCATGTTGGTGAAGCGCATATTGAAGAAGGATAAGCCGAGTGTTTTTTTGTGGGAGAACAACTCCATTTGGCTCACTAACTTCACACACCATCAGGCTTCCAAGCAGCTCTCAAGGAAACTCAGTTTTCACACTCTATGCTTAGTGCCCTTTGAGTGCATTATCTAGGAATGAACCAGGTAGAACATCCCACACAAACGAATGCTCTACATGCGGGTTTCACATGCCACCAACTCCACATTCACAGGCAACTTCAGCGCCACAGCTGTTTTCAGATAGCCCTCAATGCAAAGGCTCTAGACGCAAATATTGGTGTGAGAGCTAATTCAATCAAGGAAACACTGCATGTTGGTGAAGGGCATATTGAAGAAGGATCAGCCGAGTGGTTCTTGTGCGAGAACAACTCCATTTGGCTCACTAACTTCACACACCATCAGGCTTCCAAGCAGCTCTCAAGGAAACTCAGTTTTCACACTCTATGCTTAGTGCCCTTTGAGTGCATTATCTAGGAATGAACCTGGTAGAGCATCCCACACAAACGAATGCTCCACATGCGGGTTTCACATGCCACCAACTCCACATTCACAGGCAACTTCAGCGCCACAGCCGTTTTCAGATAGCCCTCAATGCAAAGGCTCTAGACGCAAATATTGGTGTGAGAGCTAATTCAATCAAGGAAACACTGCATGTTGGTGAAGGGCATATTGAAGAAGGATCAGCCGAGTGGTTCTTGTGGGAGAACAACTCCATTTGACTCACTAACTTCACACACCATCAGGCTTCCAAGTAGCTCTCAAGGAAACTCAGTTTTCACACTCTATGCTTAGTGCCCTTTGAGTGCATTATCTAGGAATGAACAAGGTAGAGCATCCCACACAAACGAATGCTCCACATGCGGGTTTCACATGCCACCAACTCCACATTCTCAGGCAAATTTAGCACCACAGCCGTTTTCAGATAGCCCTCACTGCAAAGGCTCTAGACGCAAATATTGGTGTGAGAGCTAATTCAATCAAGGAAACACTGCATTTGGTGAAGGGCATATTGAAGAAGGATCAGCCGAGTGGTTCTTGTGGGAGAACAACTCCATTTGGCTCACTAACTTCACACACCATCAGGCTTCCAAGCAGCTCTCAAGGAAACTCAGTTTTCACACTCTATGCTTAGTGCCCTTTGAGTGTATTATCTAGGAATGAACCTGGTAGAGCATCCCACACAACTGAATGCTCCATATGCGGGTTTCACATGCCACCAACTCCACATTCACAGGCAACTTCAGCGCCACAGCCGTTTTCAGATAGCCCTCAATGCAAAGGCTCTAGACGCAAATATTGGTGTGAGAGCTAATTCAATCAAGGAAACACTGCATGTTGGTGAAGGGCATATTGAAGAAGGATCAGCCGAGTGGTTCTTGTGGGAGAACAACTCCATTTGGCTCACTAACTTCACACACCATCAGGCTTCCAAGCAGCTCTCAAGGAAACTCAGTTTTCACACTCTATGCTTAGTGCCGTTTGAGTGCATTATCTAGGAATGAACCTGGTAGAGCATCCCACACAAACGAATGCTCCATATGCGGGTTTCACATGACACCAACTCCACATTGACAGGCAACTTCAGCGCCACAGCCGTTTTCAGATAGCCCTCAATGCAAAGGCTCTAGACGCAAATATTGGTGTGAGAGCTAATTCAATCAAGGAAACACTGCATGTTGGTGAAGGGCATATTGAAGAAGGATCAGCCGAGTGGTTCTTGTGGGAGAACAACTCCATTTGGCTCACTAACTTCACACACCATCAGGCTTCCAAGCAGCTCTCAAGCAAACTCAGTTTTCACACTCTATGCTTAGTGCCCTTTGAGTGCATTATCTAGGAATGAACCTGGTAGAACATCCCACACAAACGAATGCTCCACATGCGGGTTTCACATGCCACCAACTCCACATTCACAGGCAACTTCAGCGCCACAGCCGTTTTCAGATAGCCCTCAATGCAAAGGCTCTAGACGCAAATATTGGTGTGAGAGCTAATTCAATCAAGGAAACACTGCATGTTGGTGAAGGGCATATTGAAGAAGGATCAGCCGAGTGGTTCTTGTGGGAGAACAACTCCATTTGACTCACTAACTTCACACACCATCAGGCTTCCAAGCAGCTCTCAAGGAAACTCAGTTTTCACACTCTATGCTTAGTGCCCTTTGAGTGCCTAGGACTGAAATGAAGCTTGGTAAGCATCCCACACAAACGAATGCTCCACATGCGGGTTTCACATGCCACCAACTCCACATTCTCAGGTAACTTCAGCGCCACAGCCGTTTTCAGATAGCCCTCAATGCAAAGGCTCTAGACACAAATATTGGTGTGAGAGCTAATTCAATCAAGGAAACACTGCATGTTGGTGAAGCGCATATTGAAGAAGGATAAGCAGAGCGTTTTTTTGTGGGAGAACAACTCCATTTGGCTCACTAACTTCACACACCATCAGGCTTCCAAGCAGCTCTCAAGGAAACTCAGTTTTCACACTCTATGCTTAGTGCCCTTTGAGTACCTAGGACTGAAATGAAGCTTGGTGAGCATCCCACACAAACGAATGCTCCACATGCGGGTTTCACATGCCACCAACTCCACATTCACAGGCAACTTCAGCACCACAGCTGTTTTCAGACAGCCCTCAATGCAAAGGCTCTAGACGCAAATATTGGTGTGAGAGCTAATTCAATCAAGGAAACACTGCATGTTGGTGAAGGGCATATTGAAGAAGGATCAGCCGAGTGGTTCTTGTGGGAGAACAACTCCATTTGGCTCACTAACTTCACACACCATCAGGCTTCCAAGCAGCTCTCAAGGAAACTCAGTTTTCACACTCTATGCTTAGTGCCCTTTGAGTGCATTATCTAGGAATGAACCTGGTAGAGCATCCCACACAAACGAATGCTCCACATGCGGGTTTCACATGCCACCAACTCCACATTCTCAAGCAACTTCAGCGCCACTGCCGTTTTCAGATAGCCCTCAATGCAAAGGCTCTAGACGCAAATATTGGTGTGAGAGCTAATTCAATCAAGGAAACACTGCATGTTGGTGAAGGGCATATTGAAGAAGGATCAGCCGAGTGGTTCTTGTGGGAGAACAACTCCATTTGGCTCACTAACTTCACACACCATCAGGCTTCCAAGCAGCTCTCAAGGAAACTCAGTTTTCACACTCTATGCTTAGTGCCCTTTGAGTACCTAGGAATGAAATGAAGCTTGGTGAGCATCCCACACAAACGAATGCTCCACATGCGGGTTTCACATGCCACCAACTCCACATTCACAGGCAACTTCAGCGCCACAGCCCTTTTCAGATAGCCCTCAATGCAAAGGCTCTAGACGCAAATATTGGTGTGAGAGCTAATTCAATCAAGGAAACACTGCATGTTGGTGAAGGGCATATTGAAGAAGGATCAGCCGAGTGGTTCTTGTGGGAAAACAACTCCATTTGGCTCACTAACTTCACACACCATCAGGCTTCCAAGCAGCTCTCAAGGAAACTCAGTTTTCACACTCTATGCTTAGTGCCCTTTGAGTGCATTATCTAGGAATGAACCTGGTAGAGCATCCCACACAAACGAATGCTCCACATGCGGGTTTCACATGCCACCAACTCCACATTCACAGGCAACTTCAGCGCCACAGCCGTTTTCAGATAGCCCTCAATGCAAAGGCTCTAGACGCAAATATTGGTGTGAGAGCTAATTCAAACAAGGAAACACTGCATGTTGGTGAAGGGCATATTGAAGAAGGATCAGCCGAGTGGTTCTTGTGGGAGAACAACTCCATTTGGCTCACTAACTTCACACACCATCAGGCTTCCAAGCAGCTCTCAAGGAAACTCAGTTTTCACACTCTATGCTTAGTGCCCTTTGAGTGCATTATCTAGGAATGAACCTGGTAGAGCATCCCACACAAATGAATGCTCCATATGCGGGTTTCACATGCCACCAACTCCACATTGACAGGCAACTTCAGCGCCACAGCCGTTTTCAGATAGCCCTCAATGCAAAGGCTCTAGACGCAAATATTGGTGTGAGAGCTAATTCAATCAAGGAAACACTGCATGTTGGTGAAGGGCATATTGAAGAAGGATCAGCCGAGTGGTTCTTGTGGGAGAACAACTGCATTTGGCTCACTAACTTCACACACCATCAGGCTTCCAAGCAGCTCTCAAGCAAACTCAGTTTTCACACTCTATGCTTAGTGCCCTTTGAGTGCATTATCTAGGAATGAACCTGGTAGAGCATCCCACACAAACGAATGCTCCATATGCGGGTTTCACATGCCACCAACTCCACATTGACAGGCAACTTCAGCGCCACAGCCGTTTTCAGATAACCCTCAATGCAAAGGCTCTAGACGCAAATATTGGTGTGAGAGCTAATTCAATCAAGGAAACACTGCATGTTGGTGAAGGGCATATTGAAGAAGGATCAGCCGAGTGGTTCTTGTGGGAGAACAACTCCATTTGGCTCACTAACTTCACACACCATCAGGCTTCCAAGCAGCTCTCAAGGAAACTCAGTTTTCACACTCTATGCTTAGTGCCCTTTGAGTGCATTATCTAGGAATGAACCTGGTAGAACATCCCACACAAACGAATGCTCCACTTGCGGGTTTCACATGCCACCAACTCCACATTCACAGGCAACTTCAGCATCACAGCTGTTTTCAGATAGCCCTCAATGCAAAGGCTCTAGACGCAAATATTGGTGTGAGAGCTAATTCAATCAAGGAAACACTGCATGCTGGTGAAGGGCATATTGAAGAAGGATCAGCCGAGTGGTTCTTGTGGGAGAACAACTGCATTTGGCTCACTAACTTCACACACCATCAGGCTTCCAAGCAGCTCTCAAGGAAACTCAGTTTTCACACTCTATGCTTAGTGCCCTTTGAGTGCATTATCTAGGAATGAACCTGGTAGAGCATCCCACACAAACGAATGCTCCTCATGCGGGTTTCACATGCCACCAACTCCACATTCACAGGCAACTTCAGCGCCACAGCCGTTTTCAGATAGCCCTCAATGCAAAGGCTCTAGACGCAAATATTGGTGTGAGAGCTAATTCAATCAAGGAAACACTGCATGTTGGTGAAGGGCATATTGAAGAAGGATCAGCCGAGTGGTTCTTGTGGGAGAACAACTCCATTTGACTCACTAACTTCACACACCATCAGGCTTCCAAGCAGCTCTCAAGGAAACTCAGTTTTCACACTCTATGCTTAGTGCCCTTTGAGTGCCTAGGACTGAAATGAACCTGGTAGAGCATCCCACACAAACGAATGCTCCACATGCGGGTTTCACATGCCACCAACTCCACATTCTCAAGCAACTTCAGCGCCACAGCCGTTTTCAGATAGCCCTCAATGCAAAGGCTCTAGACGCAAATATTGGTGTGAGAGCTAATTCAATCAAGGAAACACTGCATGTTGGTGAAGGGCATATTGAAGAAGGATCAGCCGAGTGGTTCTTGTGGGAGAACAACTCCATTTGGCTCACTAACTTCACACACCATCAGGCTTCCAAGCAGCTCTCAAGGAAACTCAGTTTTCACACTCTATGCTTAGTGCCATTTGAGTGCCCAGGACTGACATGAAGCTTGGTGAGCATCCCACACAAACGAATGCTCCACATGCGGGTTTCACATGCCACCAACTCCACATTCACAGGCAACTTCAGCGCCACAGCCCTTTTCAGATAGCCCTCAATGCAAAGGCTCTAGACGCAAATATTGGTGTGAGAGCTAATTCAATCAAGGAAACACTGCATGTTGGTGAAGGGCATATTGAAGAAGGATCAGCCGAGTGGTACTTGTGGGAGAACAACTCCATTTGGCTCACTAACTTCACACACCATCAGGCTTCCAAGCAGCTCTCAAGGAAACTCAGTTTTCACACTCTATGCTTAGTGCCCTTTGAGTGCATTATCTAGGAATGAACCTGGGTGAACATCCCACACAAACGAATGCTCCACATGCGGGTTTCACATGCCACCAACTCCACATTCACAGGCAACTTCAGCGCCACAGCCCTTTTCAGATAGCCCTCAATGCAAAGGCTCTAGACGCAAATATTGGTGTGAGAGCTAATTCAATCAAGGAAACACTGCATGTTGGTGAAGGGCATATTGAAGAAGGATCAGCGGAGTGGTTCTTGTGGGAGAACAACTCCATTTGGCTCACTAACTTCACACACCATCAGGCTTCCAAGCAGCTCTCAAGGAAACTCAGTTTTCACACTCTATGCTTAGTGCCCTTTGAGGACCTAGGAATGAAATGAAGCTTGGTGAGCATCCCACACAAACGAATGCTCCACATGCGGGTTTCACATGCCACCAACTCCACATTCACAGGCAACTTCAGCGCCACAGCCCTTTTCAGATAGCCCTCAATGCAAAGGCTCTAGACGCAAATATTGGTGTGAGAGCTAATTCAATCAAGGAAACACTGCATGTTGGTGAAGGGCATATTGAAGAAGGATCAGCCGAGTGGTTCTTGTGGGAGAACAACTCCATTTGACTCACTAACTTCACACACCATCAGGCTTCCAAGCAGCTCTCAAGGAAACTCAGTTTTCACACTCTATGCTTAGTGCCCTTTGAGTGCATTATCTAGGAATGAACCTGGTAGAGCATCCCACACAAACGAATACTCCACATGCGGGTTTCACATGCCACCAACTCCACATTCACAGGCAACTTCAGCGCCACAGCCGTTTTCAGATAGCCCTCAATGCAAAGGCTCTAGACGCAAATATTGGTGTGAGAGCTAATTCAATCAAGGAAACACTGCATGCTGGTGAAGGGCATATTGAAGAAGGATCAGCCGAGTGGTTCTTGTGGGAAAACAACTCCATTTGGCTCACTAACTTCACACACCATCAGGGTTCCAAGCAGCTCTCAGGGAAACTCAGTTTTCACACTCTATGCTTAGTGCCCTTTGAGTGCATTATCTAGGAATGAACCTGGTAGAGCATCCCACACAAACGAATGCTCCACATGCGGGTTTCACATGCCACCAACTCCACATTCACAGGCAACTTCAGCGCCACAGCCGTTTTCAGATAACCCTCAATGCAAAGGCTCTAGACGCAAATATTGGTGTGAGAGCTAATTCAATCAAGGAAACACTGCATGTTGGTGAAGGGCATATTGAAGAAGGATCAGCCGAGTGGTTCTTGTGGGAGAACAACTCCATTTGGCTCACTAACTTCACACACCATCAGGCTTCCAAGCAGCTCTCAAGGAAACTCAGTTTTCACACTCTATGCTTAGTGCCCTTTGAGTGCATTATCTAGGAATGAACCTGGTAGAACATCCCACACAAACGAATGCTCCACTTGCGGGTTTCACATGCCACCAACTCCACATTCACAGGCAACTTCAGCGCCACAGCCGTTTTCAGATAGCCCTCAATGCAAAGGCTCTAGACGCAAATATTGGTGTGAGAGCTAATTCAATCAAGGAAACACTGCATGTTGGTGAAGGGCATATTGAAGAAGGATCAGCCGAGTGGTTCTTGTGGGAGAACAACTCCATTTGACTCACTAACTTCACACACCATCAGGCTTCCAAGCAGCTCTCAAGGAAACTCAGTTTTCACACTCTATGCTTAGTGCCCTTTGAGTGCATTATCTAGGAATGAACCTGGTAGAGCATCCCACACAAACGAATGCTCCACATGCGGGTTTCACATGCCACCAACTCCACATTCTCAAGCAACTTCAGCGCCACTACCGTTTTCAGACAGCCCTCAATGCAAAGGCTCTAGACGCAAATATTGGTGTGAGAGCTAATTCAATCAAGGAAACACTGCATGTTGGTGAAGGGCATATTGAAGAAGGATCAGCCGAGTGGTTCTTGTGGGAGAACAACTCCATTTGGCTCACTAACTTCACACACCATCAGGCTTCCAAGCAGCTCTCAAGGAAACTCAGTTTTCACACTCTATGCTTAGTGCCATTTGAGTGCCCAGGACTGACATGAAGCTTGGTGAGCATCCCACACAAACGAATGCTCCACATGCGGGTTTCACATGCCACCAACTCCACATTCACAGGCAACTTCAGCGCCACAGCCCTTTTCAGATAGCCCTCAATGCAAAGGCTCTAGACGCAAATATTGGTGTGAGAGCTAATTCAATCAAGGAAACACTGCATGTTGGTGAAGGGCATATTGAAGAAGGATCAGCCGAGTGGTACTTGTGGGAGAACAACTCCATTTGGCTCACTAACTTCACACACCATCAGGCTTCCAAGCAGCTCTCAAGGAAACTCAGTTTTCACACTCTATGCTTAGTGCCCTTTGAGTGCATTATCTAGGAATGAACCTGGGTGAACATCCCACACAAACGAATGCTCCACATGCGGGTTTCACATGCCACCAACTCCACATTCACAGGCAACTTCAGCACCACAGCTGTTTTCAGATAGCCCTCAATGCAAAGGCTCTAGACGCAAATATTGGTGTGAGAGCTAATTCAATCAAAGAAACACTGCATGTTGGTGAAGGGCATATTGAAGAAGGATCAGCCGAGTGGTTCTTGTGGGAGAACAACTCCATTTGGCTCACTAACTTCACACACCATCAGGCTTCCAAGCAGCTCTCAAGGAAACTCAGTTTTCACACTCTATGCTTAGTGCCCTTTGAGTGCATTATCTAGGAATGAACCTGGTAGAGCATCCCACACAAACGAATGCTCCACATGCGGGTTTCACATGAAACCAACTCCACATTCTCAAGCAACTTCAGCGCCACTGCCGTTTTCAGATAGCCCTCAATGCAAAGGCTCTAGACGCAAATATTGGTGTGAGAGCTAATTCAATCAAGGAAACACTGCATGTTGGTGAAGGGCATATTGAAGAAGGATCAGCCGAGTGGTTCTTGTGGGAGAACAACTCCATTTGGCTCACTAACTTCACACACCATCAGGCTTCCAAGCAGCTCTCAAGGAAACTCAGTTTTCACACTCTATGCTTAGTGCCCTTTGAGTGCATTATCTAGGAATGAACCTGGTAGAACATCCCACACAAACGAATGCTCCACTTGCGGGTTTCACATGCCACCAACTCCACATTCACAGGCAACTTCAGCATCACAGCTGTTTTCAGATAGCCCTCAATGCAAAGGCTCTAGACGCAAATATTGGTGTGAGAGCTAATTCAATCAAGGAAACACTGCATGTTGGTGAAGGGCATATTGAAGAAGGATCAGCCGAGTGGTTCTTGTGGGAGAACAACTGCATTTGGCTCACTAACTTCACACACCATCAGGCTTCCAAGCAGCTCTCAAGGAAACTCAGTTTTCACACTCTATGCTTAGTGCCCTTTGAGTGCATTATCTAGGAATGAACCTGGTAGAGCATCCCACACAAACGAATGCTCCTCATGCGGGTTTCACATGCCACCAACTCCACATTCACAGGCAACTTCAGCGCCACAGCCGTTTTCAGATAGCCCTCAATGCAAAGGCTCTAGACGCAAATATTGGTGTGAGAGCTAATTCAATCAAGGAAACACTGCATGTTGGTGAAGGGCATATTGAAGAAGGATCAGCCGAGTGGTTCTTGTGGGAGAACAACTCCATTTGACTCACTAACTTCACACACCATCAGGCTTCCAAGCAGCTCTCAAGGAAACTCAGTTTTCACACTCTATGCTTAGTGCCCTTTGAGTGCATTATCTAGGAATGAACCTGGTAGAGCATCCCACACAAACGAATGCTCCACATGTGGGTTTCACATGCCACCAACTCCACATTCTCAAGCAACTTCAGCGCCACTGCCGTTTTCAGATAGCCCTCAATGCAAAGGCTCTAGACGCAAATATTGGTGTGAGAGCTAATTCAATCAAGGAAACACTGCATGTTGGTGAAGGGCATATTGAAGAAGGATCAGCCGAGTGGTTCTTGTGGGAGAACAACTCCATTTGGCTCACTAACTTCACACACCATCAGGCTTCCAAGCAGCTCTCAAGGAAACTCAGTTTTCACACTCTATGCTTAGTGCCATTTGAGTGCCCAGGACTGACATGAAGCTTGGTGAGCATCCCACACAAACGAATGCTCCACATGCGGGTTTCACATGCCACCAACTCCACATTCACAGGCAACTTCAGCGCCACAGCCGTTTTCAGATAGCCCTCAATGCAAAGGCTCTAGACGCAAATATTGGTGTGAGAGCTAATTCAATCAAGGAAACACTGCATGTTGGTGAAGGGCATATTGAAGAAGGATCAGCCGAGTGGTACTTGTGGGAGAACAACTCCATTTGGCTCACTAACTTCACACACCATCAGGCTTCCAAGCAGCTCTCAAGGAAACTCAGTTTTCACACTCTATGCTTAGTGCCCTTTGAGTACCTATGACTGAAATGAAGCTTGGTGAGCATCCCACACAAACGAATGCTCCACATGCGGTTTTCACATGCCACCAACTCCACATTGACAGGCAACTTCAGCGCCACACCTGTTTTCAGATAGCCCTCAATGCAAAGGCTCTAGATGCAAATATTGGTGTGAGAGCTAATTCAATCAAGGAAACACTGCATGTTGGTGAAGGGCATATTGAAGAAGGATCGGCCGAGTGGTTATTATGGGAGAACAACTCCATTTGGCTCACTAACTTCACACACCATCAGGCTTCCAAGCAGCTCTCAAGGAAACTCAGTTTTCACACTCTATGCTTAGTGCCCTTTGAGTGCATTATCTAGGAATGAACCTGGTAGAACATCCCACACAAACGAATGCTCCACATGCGGGTTGCACATGCCACCAACTCCACATTCACAGGCAACTTCAGCACCACAGCTGTTTTCAGATAGCCCTCAATGCAAAGGCTCTAGATGCAAATATTGGTGTGAGAGCTAATTCAATCAAGGAAACACTGCATGTTGGTGAAGGGCATATTGAAGAAGGATCAGCCGAGTGGTTATTATGGGAGAAGAACTCCATTTGGCTCACTAACTTCACACACCATCAGGCTTCCAAGCAGCTCTCAAGGAAACTCAGTTTTCACACTCTATGCTTAGTGCCCTTTGAGTGCATTATCTAGGAATGAACCTGGTAGAGCATCCCACACAAACGAATGCTCCACATGCGGGTTTCACATGCCACCAACTCCACATTCACAGGCAACTTCAGAGCCACAGCTGTTTTCAGATAGCCCTCAATGCAAAGGCTCTAGACGCAAATATTGGTGTGAGAGCTAATTCAATCAAGGAAACTCTGCATGTTGGTGAAGGGCATATTGAAGAAGGATCAGCCGAGTCGTTCTTGTGGGAGAACAACTCCGTTTGGCTCACTAACTTCACACACCATCAGGCATCCAAGCAGCTCTCAAGGAAACTCAGTTTTCACACTCTATGCTTAGTGCCCTTTGAGTGCCTAGGACTGAAATGAAACTTGGTGAGCATCCCACACAAACGAATGCTCCACATGCGGGTTTCACATGCCACCAACTCCACATTGACAGGCAACTTCAGCGCCACACCTGTTTTCAGATAGCCCTCAATGCAAAGGCTCTAGATGCAAATATTGGTGTGAGAGCTAATTCAATCAAGGAAACACTGCATGTTGGTGAAGGGCATATTGAAGAAGGATCAGCCGAGTGGTTCTTGTGGGAGAACAACTCCATTTGGCTCACTAACTTCACACACCATCAGGCTTCCAAGCAGCTCTCAAGGAAACTCAGTTTTCACACTCTATGCTTAGTGCCCTTTGAGTGCATTATCTAGGAATGAACCTGGTAGAGCATCCCACACAAACGAATGCTCCACATGCGGGTTTCACATGCCACCAACTCCACATTCTCAAGCAACTTCAGCGCCACTGCCGTTTTCAGATAGCCCTCAATGCAAAGGCTCTAGACGCAAATATTGGTGTGAGAGCTAATTCAATCAAGGAAACACTGCATGTTGGTGAAGGGCATATTGAAGAAGGATCAGCCGAGTGGTTCTTGTGGGAGAACAACTCCATTTGGCTCACTAACTTCACACACCATCAGGCTTCCAAGCAGCTCTCAAGGAAACTCAGTTTTCACACTCTATGCTTAGTGCCATTTGAGTGCCCAGGACTGACATGAAGCTTGGTGAGCATCCCACACAAACGAATGCTCCACATGCGGGTTTCACATGCCACCAACTCCACATTCACAGGCAACTTCAGCGCCACAGCCGTTTTCAGATAGCCCTCAATGCAAAGGCTCTAGACGCAAATATTGGTGTGAGAGCTAATTCAATCAAGGAAACACTGCATGTTGGTGAAGGGCATATTGAAGAAGGATCAGCCGAGTGGTACTTGTGGGAGAACAACTCCATTTGGCTCACTAACTTCACACACCATCAGGCTTCCAAGCAGCTCTCAAGGAAACTCAGTTTTCACACTCTATGCTTAGTGCCCTTTGAGTACCTATGACTGAAATGAAGCTTGGTGAGCATCCCACACAAACGAATGCTCCACATGCGGTTTTCACATGCCACCAACTCCACATTGACAGGCAACTTCAGCGCCACACCTGTTTTCAGATAGCCCTCAATGCAAAGGCTCTAGATGCAAATATTGGTGTGAGAGCTAATTCAATCAAGGAAACACTGCATGTTGGTGAAGGGCATATTGAAGAAGGATCGGCCGAGTGGTTATTATGGGAGAACAACTCCATTTGGCTCACTAACTTCACACACCATCAGGCATCCAAGCAGCTCTCAAGGAAACTCAGTTTTCACACTCTATGCTTAGTGCCCTTTGAGTGCATTATCTAGGAATGAACCTGGTAGAACATCCCACACAAACGAATGCTCCACATGCGGGTTGCACATGCCACCAACTCCACATTCACAGGCAACTTCAGCACCACAGCTGTTTTCAGATAGCCCTCAATGCAAAGGCTCTAGATGCAAATATTGGTGTGAGAGCTAATTCAATCAAGGAAACACTGCATGTTGGTGAAGGGCATATTGAAGAAGGATCGGCCGAGTGGTTATTATGGGAGAACAACTCCATTTGGCTCACTAACTTCACACACCATCAGGCTTCCAAGCAGCTCTCAAGGAAACTCAGTTTTCACACTCTATGCTTAGTGCCCTTTGAGTGCATTATCTAGGAATGAACCTGGTAGAGCATCCCACACAAACGAATGCTCCACATGCGGGTTTCACATGCCACCAACTCCACATTCACAGGCAACTTCAGAGCCACAGCTGTTTTCAGATAGCCCTCAATGCAAAGGCTCTAGACGCAAATATTGGTGTGAGAGCTAATTCAATCAAGGAAACTCTGCATGTTGGTGAAGGGCATATTGAAGAAGGATCAGCCGAGTCGTTCTTGTGGGAGAACAACTCCGTTTGGCTCACTAACTTCACACACCATCAGGCATCCAAGCAGCTCTCAAGGAAACTCAGTTTTCACACTCTATGCTTAGTGCCCTTTGAGTGCCTAGGACTGAAATGAAACTTGGTGAGCATCCCACACAAACGAATGCTCCACATGCGGGTTTCACATGCCACCAACTCCACATTGACAGGCAACTTCAGCGCCACACCTGTTTTCAGATAGCCCTCAATGCAAAGGCTCTAGATGCAAATATTGGTGTGAGAGCTAATTCAATCAAGGAAACACTGCATGTTGGTGAAGGGCATATTGAAGAAGGATCAGCCGAGTGGTTCTTGTGGGAGAACAACTCCATTTGGCTCACTAACTTCACACACCATCAGGCTTCCAAGCAGCTCTCAAGGAAACTCAGTTTTCACACTCTATGCTTAGTGCCCTTTGAGTGCATTATCTAGGAATGAACCTGGTAGAGCATCCCACACAAACGAATGCTCCACATGCGGGTTTCACATGCCACCAACTCCACATTCTCAAGCAACTTCAGCGCCACTGCCGTTTTCAGATAGCCCTCAATGCAAAGGCTCTAGACGCAAATATTGGTGTGAGAGCTAATTCAATCAAGGAAACACTGCATGTTGGTGAAGGGCATATTGAAGAAGGATCAGCCGAGTGGTTCTTGTGGGAGAACAACTCCATTTGGCTCACTAACTTCACACACCATCAGGCTTCCAAGCAGCTCTCAAGGAAACTCAGTTTTCACACTCTATGCTTAGTGCCATTTGAGTGCCCAGGACTGACATGAAGCTTGGTGAGCATCCCACACAAACGAATGCTCCACATGCGGGTTTCACATGCCACCAACTCCACATTCACAGGCAACTTCAGCGCCACAGCCGTTTTCAGATAGCCCTCAATGCAAAGGCTCTAGACGCAAATATTGGTGTGAGAGCTAATTCAATCAAGGAAACACTGCATGTTGGTGAAGGGCATATTGAAGAAGGATCAGCCGAGTGGTACTTGTGGGAGAACAACTCCATTTGGCTCACTAACTTCACACACCATCAGGCTTCCAAGCAGCTCTCAAGGAAACTCAGTTTTCACACTCTATGCTTAGTGCCCTTTGAGTACCTATGACTGAAATGAAGCTTGGTGAGCATCCCACACAAACGAATGCTCCACATGCGGTTTTCACATGCCACCAACTCCACATTCACAGGCAACTTCAGCGCCACACCTGTTTTCAGATAGCCCTCAATGCAAAGGCTCTAGATGCAAATATTGGTGTGAGAGCTAATTCAATCAAGGAAACACTGCATGTTGGTGAAGGGCATATTGAAGAAGGATCGGCCGAGTGGTTATTATGGGAGAACAACTCCATTTGGCTCACTAACTTCACACACCATCAGGCTTCCAAGCAGCTCTCAAGGAAACTCAGTTTTCACACTCTATGCTTAGTGCCCTTTGAGTGCATTATCTAGGAATGAACCTGGTAGAACATCCCACACAAACGAATGCTCCACATGCGGGTTGCACATGCCACCAACTCCACATTCACAGGCAACTTCAGCACCACAGCTGTTTTCAGATAGCCCTCAATGCAAAGGCTCTAGATGCAAATATTGGTGTGAGAGCTAATTCAATCAAGGAAACACTGCATGTTGGTGAAGGGCATATTGAAGAAGGATCGGCCGAGTGGTTATTATGGGAGAACAACTCCATTTGGCTCACTAACTTCACACACCATCAGGCTTCCAAGCAGCTCTCAAGGAAACTCAGTTTTCACACTCTATGCTTAGTGCCCTTTGAGTGCATTATCTAGGAATGAACCTGGTAGAGCATCCCACACAAACGAATGCTCCACATGCGGGTTTCACATGCCACCAACTCCACATTCACAGGCAACTTCAGAGCCACAGCTGTTTTCAGATAGCCCTCAATGCAAAGGCTCTAGACGCAAATATTGGTGTGAGAGCTAATTCAATCAAGGAAACTCTGCATGTTGGTGAAGGGCATATTGAAGAAGGATCAGCCGAGTCGTTCTTGTGGGAGAACAACTCCGTTTGGCTCACTAACTTCACACACCATCAGGCATCCAAGCAGCTCTCAAGGAAACTCAGTTTTCACACTCTATGCTTAGTGCCCTTTGAGTGCCTAGGACTGAAATGAAACTTGGTGAGCATCCCACACAAACGAATGCTCCACATGCGGGTTTCACATGCCACCAACTCCACATTGACAGGCAACTTCAGCGCCACACCTGTTTTCAGATAGCCCTCAATGCAAAGGCTCTAGATGCAAATATTGGTGTGAGAGCTAATTCAATCAAGGAAACACTGCATGTTGGTGAAGGGCATATTGAAGAAGGATCAGCCGAGTCGTTCTTGTGGGAGAACACCTCCATTTGGCTCACTAACTTCACACACCATCAGGCTTCCAAGCAGCTCTCAAGGAAACTCAGTTTTCTCACTCTATGCTTACTGCCCTTTGAGTACCTACGACTGAAATGAAGCTTGGTGAGCATCCCACACAAACGAATGCTCCACATGCGGTTTTCACATGCCACCAACTCCACATTGACAGGCAACTTCAGCGCCACACCTGTTTTCAGATAGCCCTCAATGCAAAGGCTCTAGACGCAAATATTGGTGTGAGAGCTAATTCAATCAAGGAAACACTGCATGTTGGTGAAGGGCATATTGAAGAAGGATCAGCCGAGTGGTTCTTGTGGGAGAACAACTCCATTTGGCTCACTAACTTCACACACCATCATGCTTCCAAGCAGCTCTCAAGGAAACTCAGTTTTCACACTCTATGCTTACTGCCCTTTGAGTACCTACGACTGAAATGAAGCTTGGTGAGCATCCCACACAAACGAATGCTCCACATGCGGGTTTCACATGCCACCAACTCCACATTCACAGGCAACTTCAGCGCCACAGCCGTTTTCAGATAGCCCTCAATGCAAAGGCTCTAGACGCAAATATTGGTGTGAGAGCTAATTCAATCAAGGAAACACTGCATGTTGGTGAAGGGCATATTGAAGAAGGATCAGCCGAGTGGTACTTGTGGGAGAACAACTCCATTTGGCTCACTAACTTCACACACCATCAGGCTTCCAAGCAGCTCTCAAGGAAACTCAGTTTTCTCACTCTATGCTTACTGCCCTTTGAGTACCTACGACTGAAATGAAGCTTGGTGAGCATCCCACACAAACGAATGCTCCACATGCGGTTTTCACATGCCACCAACTCCACATTGACAGGCAACTTCAGCGCCACACCTGTTTTCAGATAGCCCACAATGCAAAGGCTCTAGACGCAAATATTGGTGTGAGAGCTAATTCAATCAAGGAAACACTGCATGTTGGTGAAGGGCATATTGAAGAAGGATCAGCCGAGTGGTTCTTGTGGGAGAACAACTCCATTTGGCTCACTAACTTCACACACCATCAGGCTTCCAAGCAGCTCTCAAGGAAACTCAGTTTTCACACTCTATGCTTAGTGCCCTTTGAGTACCTACGACTGAAATGAAGCTTGGTGAGCATCCCACACAAACGAATGCTTCACATGCGGGTTTCACATGCCACCAAATCCACATTCACAGGCAACTTCAGCTCCACAGCCGTTTTCAGATAGCCCTCAATGCAAAGGCTCTAGACGCAAATATTGGTGTGAGAGCTAATTCAATCAAGGAAACACTGCATGTTGGTGAAGGGCATATTGAAGAAGGATCAGCCGAGTGGTTCTTGTGGGAGAACAACTCCATTTGGCTCACTAACTTCACACACCATCAGGCTTCCAAGCAGCTCTCAAGGAAACTCAGTTTTCACACTCTATGCTTAGTGCCCTTTTAGTGCATTATCTAGGAATGAACCTGGTAGAGCATCCCACACAAACGAATGCTCCACATGCGGGTTTCACATGCCACCAACTCCACATTCACAGGCAACTTCAGCGCCACAGCCGTTTTCAGATAGCCCTCAATGCAAAGGCTCTAGACGCAAATATTGGTGTGAGAGCTAATTCAATCAAGGAAACACTGCATGTTGGTGAAGGGCATATTGAAGAAGGATCAGCCGAGTGGTTCTTGTGGGAGAACAACTCCATTTGGCTCACTAACTTCACACACCATCAGGCTTCCAAGCAGCTCTCAAGGAAACTCAGTTTTCACATTCTATGCTTAGTGCCCTTTGAGTGCATTATCTAGGAATGAACCTGGTAGAGCATCCCACACAAACGAATGCTCCACATGCAGGTTTCACATGCCACCAACTCCACATTCACAGGCAACTTCAGCGCCACAGCCGTTTTCAGATAGCCCTCAATGCAAAGGCTCTAGATGCAAATATTGGTGTGAGAGCTAATTCAATCAAGGAAACTCTGCATGTCGGTGAAGGGCATATTGAAGAAGGATCAGCCGAGTGGTTCTTGTGGGAGAACAACTCCATTTGGCTCACTAACTTCACACACCATCAGGCTTCCAAGCAGCTCTCAAGGAAACTCAGTTTTCACACTCTATGCTTAGTGCCCTTTGAGTAAATAGGACTGAAATGAACCTGGTAGAGCATCCCACACAAACGAAAGCTCCACATGCGGGTTTCACATGCCACCAACTCCACATTGACAGGCAACTTCAGCGCCACAGCCGTTTTCAGATAGCCCTCAATGCAAAGGCTCTAGACGCAAATATTGGTGTGAGAGCTAATTCAATCAAGGAAACACTGCATGTTGGTGAAGGGCATATTGAAGAAGGATTGTCCGAGTGGTTCTTGTGGGAGAACAACTCCATTTGGCTCACTAACTTCACACACCATCAGGCTTCCAAGCAGCTCTCAAGGAAACTCAGTTTTCACACTCTATGCTTAGTGCCCTTTGAGTGCATTATCTAGGAATGAACCTGGTAGAGCATCCCACACAAACGAATGCTCCACATGCGGGTTTCACATGCCACCAACTCCACATTCACAGGCAACTTCAGCGCCACAGCCGTTTTCAGATAGCCCTCAATGCAAAGGCTCTAGACGCAAATATTGGTGTGAGAGCTAATTCAATCAAGGAAACACTGCATGTTGGTGAAGGGCATATTGAAGAAGGATCAGCCGAGTCGTTCTTGTGGGAGAACAACTCCATTTGGCTCACTAACTTCACACACCATCAGGCTTCCAAGCAGCTCTCAAGGAAACTCAGTTTTCACATTCTATGCTTAGTGCCCTTTGAGTGCATTATCTAGGAATGAACCTGGTAGAGCATCCCACACAAACGAATGCTCCACATGCGGGTTTCACATGCCACCAACTCCACATTCACAGGCAACTTCAGCGCCACAGCCGTTTTCAGATAGCCCTCAATGCAAAGGCTCTAGACGCAAATATTGGTGTGAGAGCTAATTCAATCAAGGAAACTCTGCATGTCGGTGAAGGGCATATTGAAGAAGGATCAGCCGAGTCATTCTTGTGGGAGAACAACTCCATTTGGCTCACTAACTTCACACACGATCAGGCTTCCAAGCAGCTCTCAAGGAAACTCAGTTTTCACACTCTATGCTTAGAGCGCTTTGAGTGCCTAGGAATGAAATGAAGCTTGGTGAGCATCCCACAAAAACGAATGCTCCACATGCGGGTTTCACATGCCACCAACTCCACATTCACAGGCAACTTCAGCGCCACAGCCGTTTTCAGATAGCCCTCAATGCAAAGGCTCTAGACGCAAATATTGGTGTGAGAGCTAATTCAATCAAGGAAACACTGCATGTTGGTGAAGGGCATATTGAAGAAGGATCAGCCGAGTGGTTCTTGTGGGACAACAACTCCATTTCGCTCACTAACTTCACACACCATCAGGCTTCCAAGCAGCTCTCAAGGAAACTCAGTTTTCACACTCTATGCTTAGTGCCCTTTGAGTGCCTAGGACTGAAATGAAGCTTGGTGAGCATCCCACACAAACGAATGCTCCACATGCGGGTTTCACATGCCACCAAATCCACATTCACAGGCAACTTCAGCTCCACAGCCGTTTTCAGATAGCCCTCGATGCAAAGGCTCTAGACGCAAATATTGGTGTGAGAGCTAATTCAATCAAGGAAACACTGCATGTTGGTGAAGGGCATATTGAAGAAGGATCAGTCGAGTGGTTTTTTGTGGGAGAACAACTCCATTTGGCTCACTAACTTCACACACCATCAGGCTTCCAAGCAGCTCTCAAGGAAACTCAGTTTTCACACTCTATGCTTAGTGCCCTTTGAGTGCATTATCTAGGAATGAACCTGGTAGAACATCCCACACAAACGAATGCTCCACATGCGGGTTTCACATGCCACCAACTCCACATTGACAGGCAACTTCAGCGCCACAGCCGTTTTCAGATAGCCCTCAATGCAAAGGCTCTAGACGCAAATATTGGTGTGAGAGCTAATTCAATCAAGGAAACACTGCATGTTGGTGAAGGGCATATTGAAGAAGGATCAGCCGAGTGGTTCTTGTGGGAGAACAACTCCATTTGGCTCACTAACTTCACACACCATCAGGCTTCCAAGCAGCTCTCAAGGAAACTCAGTTTTCACACTCTATGCTTAGTGCCCTTTGAGTGCATTATCTAGGAATGAACCTGGTAGAACATCCCACACAAACGAATGCTCCACATGCGGGTTGCACATGCCACCAACTCCACATTCACAGGCAACTTCAGCACCACAGCCGTTTTCAGATAGCCCTCAATGCAAAGGCTCTAGATGCAAATATTGGTGTGAGAGCTAATTCAATCAAGGAAACACTGCATGTTGGTGAAGGGCATATTGAAGAAGGATCGGCCGAGTGGTTATTATGGGAGAACAACTCCATTTGGCTCACTAACTTCACACACCATCAGGCTTCCAAGCAGCTCTCAAGGAAACTCAGTTTTCACACTCTATGCTTAGTGCCCTTTGAGTGCATTATCTAGGAATGAACCTGGTAGAGCATCCCACACAAACGAATGCTCCACATGCGGGTTTCACATGCCACCAAATCCACATTCACAGGCAACTTCAGCGCCACAGCCGTTTTCAGATAGCCCTCAATGCAAAGGCTCTAGACGCAAATATTGGTGTGAGAGCTAATTCAATCAAGGAAACACTGCATGTTGGTGAAGGGCATATTGAAGAAGGATCAGCCGAGTCATTCTTGTGGGAGAACAACTCCATTTGGCTCACTAACTTCACACACGATCAGGCTTCCAAGCAGCTCTCAAGGAATTCAGTTTTCACACTCTATGCTTAGTGCCCTTTGAGTGCATTATCTAGGAATGAACCTGGTAGAGCATCCCACACAAACGAATGCTCCACATGCGGGTTTCACATGCCACCAACTCCACATTCACAGGCAACTTCAGCGCCACAGCCGTTTTCAGATAGCCCTCAATGCAAAGGCTCTAGACGCAAATATTGGTGTGAGAGCTAATTCAATCAAGGAAACACTGCATGTTGGTGAAGGGCATATTGAAGAAGGATCGGCCGAGTGGTTTTTTGTGGGAGAACAACTCCATTTGGCTCACTAACTTCACACACCATCAGGCTTCCAAGCAGCTCTCAAGGAAACTCAGTTTTCACACTCTATGCTTAGTGCCCTTAGAGTGCATTATCTAGGAAAGAACCTGGTCAAGCATGCCACACAAACGAATGCTCCACTTGCGGGTTTCACATGCCACCAACTCCACATTCACAGGCAACTTCAGCGCCACAGCTGTTTTCAGATAGCCCTCAATGCAAAGGCTCTAGACGCAAATATTGGTGTGAGAGCTAATTCAATCAAGGAAACTCTGCATGTTGGTGAAGGGCATATTGAAGAAGGATCAGCCGAGTCGTTCTTGTGGGAGAACAACTCCGTTTGGCTCACTAACTTCACACACCATCAGGCATCCAAGCAGCTCTCAAGGAAACTCAGTTTTCACACTCTATGCTTAGTGCCCTTTGAGTGCCTAGGACTGAAATGAAACTTGGTGAGCATCCCACACAAACGAATGCTCCACATGCGGGTTTCACATGCCACCAACTCCACATTCACAGGCAACTTCAGCGCCACAGCCGTTTTCAGATAGCCCTCAACGCAAAGGCTCTAGACGCAAATATTGGTATGAGAGCTAATTCAATCAAGGAAACACTGCATGTTGGTGAAGGGCATATTGAAGAAGGATCAGCCGAGTGGTTCTTGTGGGAGAACAACTCCATTTGGCTCACTAACTTCACACACCATCAGGCTTCCAAGCAGCTCTCAAGGAAACTCAGTTTTCACACTCTATGCTTAGTGCCCTTTGAGTAAATAGGACTGAAATGAACCTGGTAGAGCATCCCACACAAACGAATGCTCCACATGCGGGTTTCACATGCCACCAACTCCACATTCACAGGCAACTTCAGCTCCACAGCCGTTTTCAGATAGCCCTCAATGCAAAGGCTCTAGACGCAAATATTGGTGTGAGAGCTAATTCAATCAAGGAAACACTGCATGTTGGTGAAGGGCATATTGAAGAAGGATCAGCCGAGTGGTACTTGTGGGACAACAACTCCATTTGGCTCACTAACTTCACACACCATCAGGCTTCCAAGCAGCTCTCAAGGAAACTCAGTTTTCACACTCTATGCTTAGTGCCCTTTGAGTGCCTAGGACTGAAATGAAGCTTGGTGAGCATCCCACACAAACGAATGCTCCACATGCGGGTTTCACATGCCACCAACTCCACATTCACAGGCAACTTCAGCGCCACAGCCGTTTTCAGATAGCCCTCAATGCAAAGGCTCTAGACGCAAATATTGGTGTGAGAGCTAATTCAATCAAGGAAACACTGCATGTTGGTGAAGGGCATATTGAAGAAGGATCAGTCGAGTGGTTCTTGTGGGAGAACAACTCCATTTGGCTCACTAACTTCACACACCATCAGGCTTCCAAGCAGCTCTCAAGGAAACTCAGTTTTCACACTCTATGCTTAGAGCCCTTTGAGTGCCTAGGAATGAAATGAAGCTTGGTGAGCATCCCACAAAAACGAATGCTCCACATGCGGGTTTCACATGCCACCAACTCCACATTCACAGGCAACTTCAGCTCCACAGCCGTTTTCAGATAGCACTCAATGCAAAGGCTCTAGACGCAAATATTGGTGTGAGAGCTAATTCAATCAAGGAAACACTGCATGTTGGTGAAGGGCATATTGAAGAAGGATTGGCCGAGTGGTTCTTGTGGGAGAACAACTCCATTTGGCTCACTAACTTCACACACCATCAGGCTTCCAAGCAGCTCTCAAGGAAACTCAGTTTTCACACTCTATGCTTAGTGCCCTTTGAGTGCATTATCTAGGAATGAACCTGGTAGAGCATCCCACACAAACGAATGCTCCACATGCGGGTTTCTCATGCCACCAACTCCACATTCACAGGCAACTTCAGCGCCACAGCCGTTTTCAGATAGCCCTCAATGCAAAGGCTCTAGATGCAAATATTGGTGTGAGAGCTAATTCAATCAAGGAAACACTCCATGTTGGTGAAGGGCATATTGAAGAAGGATCGGCCGAGTGGTTCTTGTGGGAGAACAACTCCATTTGGCTCACTAACTTCACACACCATCAGGCTTCCAAGCAGCTCTCATGGAAACTCAGTTTTCACACTCTATGCTTAGTGCCCTTTGAGTGCATTATCTAGGAATGAACCTTGTAGAGCATCCCACACAAACAAATGCTCCACATGCGGGTTTCACATGCCACCAACTCCACATTCACAGGCAACTTCAGCGCCACAGCCGTTTTCAGATAGCCCTCAATGCAAAGGCTCTAGACGCAAATATTGGTGTGAGAGCTAATTCAATCAAGGAAACTCTGCATGTCGGTGAAGGGCATATTGAAGAAGGATCAGCCGAGTGGTTCTTGTGGGAGAACAACTCCATTTGGCTCTCTAACTTCACACACGATCAGGCTTCCAAGCAGCTCTCAAGGAAACTCAGTTTTCACACTCTATGCTTAGTGCCCTTTGAGTGCATTATCTAGGAATGAACCTGGTAGAACATCCCACACAAACGAATGCTCCACATGCGGGTTTCACATGCCACCAACTCCACATTCACAGGCAACTTCAGCGCCACAGCCGTTTTCAGATAGCCCTCAATGCAAAGGCTCTAGACGCAAATATTGGTGTGAGAGCTAATTCAATCAAGGAAACACTGCATGTCGGTGAAGGGCATATTGAAGAAGGATCAGCCGAGTGGTTCTTATGGGAGAACAACTCCATTTGGCTCACTAACTTCACACACCATCAGGCTTCCAAGCAGCTCTCAAGGAAACTCAGTTTTCACACTCTATGCTTAGTGCCCTTTGAGTGCATTATCTAGGAATGAACCTGGTAGAGCATCCCACATAAACGAATGCTCCACATGCGGGTTTCTCATGCCACCAACTCCACATTCACAGGCAACTTCAGCGCCACAGCCGTTTTCAGATAGCCCTCAATGCAAAGGCTCTAGATGCAAATATTGGTGTGAGAGCTAATTCAATCAAGGAAACACTGCATGTTGGTGAAGGGCATATTGAAGAAGGATCGGCCGAGTGGTTCTTGTGGGAGAACAACTCCATTTGGCTCACTAACTTCACACACCATCAGGCTTCCAAGCAGCTCTCATGGAAACTCAGTTTTCACACTCTATGCTTAGTGCCCTTTGAGTGCATTATCTAGGAATGAACCTTGTAGAGCATCCCACACAAACGAATGCTCCACATGCGGGTTTCACATGCCACCAACTCCACATTCACAGGCAACTTCAGCGCCACAGCCGTTTTCAGATAGCCCTCAATGCAAAGGCTCTAGACGCAAATATTGGTGTGAGAGCTAATTCAATCAAGGAAACTCTGCATGTTGGTGAAGGGCATATTGAAGAAGGATCAGCCGAGTGGTTCTTGTGGGAGAACAACTCCATTTGGCTCACTAACTTCACACACCATCAGGCTTCCAAGCAGCTCTCAAGGAAACTCAGTTTTCACACTCTATGCTTAGTGCCCTTTGAGTGCATTATCTAGGAATGAACCTGGTAGAGCATCCCACACAAACGAATGCTCCACATGCGGGTTTCACATGCCACCAACTCCACATTCACAGGCAACTTCAGCGCCACAGCCGTTTTCAGATAGCCCTCAATGCAAAGGCTCTAGACGCAAATATTGGTGTGAGAGCTAATTCAATCAAGGAAACTCTGCATGTCGGTGAAGGGCATATTGAAGAAGGATCAGCCGAGTGGTTCTTGTGGGAGAACAACTCCATTTGGCTCACTAACTTCACACACCATCAGGCTTCCAAGCAGCTCTCAAGGAAACTCAGTTTTCACACTCTATGCTTAGTGCCCTTTGAGTAAATAGGACTGAAATGAACCTGGTAGAGCATCCCACACAAACGAATGCTCCACATGCGGGTTTCACATGCCACCAACTCCACATTCACAGGCAACTTCAGCGCCACAGCCGTTTTCAGATAGCCCTCAATGCAAAGGCTCTAGACGCAAATATTGGTGTGAGAGCTAATTCAATCAAGGAAACTCTGCATGTCGGTGAAGGGCATATTGAAGAAGGATCAGCCGAGTGGTTCTTGTGGGAGAACAACTCCATTTGGCTCACTAACTTCACACACCATCAGGCTTCCAAGCAGCTCTCAAGGAAACTCAGTTTTCACACTCTATGCTTAGAGCCCTTTGAGTGCCTAGGAATGAAATGAAGGTTGGTGAGCATCCCACACAAACGAATGCTCCACATGCGGGTTTCACATGCCACCAACTCCACATTCACAGGCAACTTCAGCGCCACTGCCGTTTTCAGATAGCCCTCAATGCAAAGGCTCTAGACGCAAATATTGGTGTGAGAGCTAATTCAATCAAGGAAACACTGCATGTTGGTGAAGGGCATATTGAAGAAGGATCAGCCGAGTGGTTCTTGTGGGACAACAACTCCATTTGGCTCACTAACTTCACACACCATCAGGCTTCCAAGCAGCTCTCAAGGAAACTCAGTTTTCACACTCTATGCTTAGTGCCCTTTGAGTGCATTATCTAGGAATGAACCTGGTAGAACATCCCACACAAACGAATGCTCCACATGCGGGTTTCACATGCCACCAACTCCACATTCACAGGCAACTTCAGCGCCACAGCCGTTTTCAGATAGCCCTCAATGCAAAGGCTCTAGACGCAAATATTGGTGTGAGAGCTAATTCAATCAAGGAAACACTGCATGTTGGTGAAGGGCATATTGAAGAAGGATCAGCCGAGTGGTTCTTGTGGGAGAACAACTCCATTTGGCTCACTAACTTCACACACCATCAGGCTTCCAAGCAGCTCTCAAGGAAACTCAGTTTTCACACTCTATGCTTAGTGCCCTTTGAGTGCATTATCTAGGAATGAACCTGGTAGAACATCCCACACAAACGAATGCTCCACATGCGGGTTGCACATGCCACCAACTCCACATTCACAGGCAACTTCAGCACCACAGCCGTTTTCAGATAGCCCTCAATGCAAAGGCTCTAGATGCAAATATTGGTGTGAGAGCTAATTCAATCAAGGAAACACTGCATGTTGGTGAAGGGCATATTGAAGAAGGATCGGCCGAGTGGTTATTATGGGAGAACAACTCCATTTGGCTCACTAACTTCACACACCATCAGGCTTCCAAGCAGCTCTCAAGGAAACTCAGTTTTCACACTCTATGCTTAGTGCCCTTTGAGTGCATTATCTAGGAATGAACCTGGTAGAGCATCCCACACAAACGAATGCTCCACATGCGGCTTTCTCATGCCACCAACTCCACATTCACAGGCAACTTCAGCGCCACAGCCGTTTTCAGATAGCCCTCAATGCAAAGGCTCTAGACGCAAATATTGGTGTGAGAGCTAATTCAATCAAGGAAACACTGCATGTTGTTGAAGGGCATATTGAAGAAGGATCGGCCGAGTGGTTTTTTGTGGGAGAACAACTCCATTTGGCTCACTAACTTCACACACCATCAGGCTTCCAAGCAGCTCTCAAGGAAACTCAGTTTTCACACTCTATGCTTAGTGCCCTTTGAGTGCCTAGGACTGAAATGAAACTTGGTGAGCATCCCACACAAACGAATGCTCCACATGCGGGTTTCACATGCCACCAACTCCACATTGACAGGCAACTTCAGCGCCACACCTGTTTTCAGATAGCCCTCAATGCAAAGGCTCTAGATGCAAATATTGGTGTGAGAGCTAATTCAATCAAGGAAACACTGCATGTTGGTGAAGGGCATATTGAAGAAGGATCAGCCGAGTGGTTCTTGTGGGAGAACAACTCCATTTGGCTCACTAACTTCACACACCATCAGGCTTCCAAGCAGCTCTCAAGGAAACTCAGTTTTCACACTCTATGCTTAGTGCCCTTTGAGTAAATAGGACTGAAATGAACCTGGTAGAGCATCCCACACAAACGAATGCTCCACATGCGGGTTTCACATGCCACCAACTCCACATTCACAGGCAACTTCAGCGCCACAGCCGTTTTCAGATAGCCCTCAATGCAAAGGCTCTAGACGCAAATATTGGTGTGAGAGCTAATTCAATCAAGGAAACACTGCATGTTGGTGAAGGGCATATTGAAGAAGGATCAGCCGAGTGGTTCTTGTGGGAGAACAACTCCATTTGGCTCACTAACTTCACACACCATCAGGCTTCCAAGCAGCTCTCATGGAAACTCAGTTTTCACACTCTATGCTTAGTGCCCTTTGAGTGCATTATCTAGGAATGAACCTGGTAGAGCATCCCACACAAACGAATGCTCCACATGCGGGTTTCACATGCCACCAACTCCACATTGACAGGCAACTTCAGCGCCACAGCCGTTTTCAGATAGCCCTCAATGCAAAGGCTCTAGACGCAAATATTGGTGTGAGAGCTAATTCAATCAAGGAAACTCTGCATGTCAGTGAAGGGCATATTGAAGAAGGATCAGCCGAGTGGTTCTTGTGGGAGAACAACTCCATTTGGCTCACTAACTTCACACACCAACAGGCTTCCAAGCAGCTCTCAAGGAAACTCAGTTTTCACACTCTATGCTTAGTGCCCTTTGAGTGCATTATCTAGGAATGAACGTGGTAGAACATCCCACACAAACGAATGCTCCACATGCGGGTTTCACATGCCACCAACTCCACATTCACAGGCAACTTCAGCGCCACAGCCGTTTTAAGATAGCCCTCAATGCAAAGGCTCTAGACGCAAATATTGGTGTGAGAGCTAATTCAATCAAGGAAACACTGCATGTTGGTGAAGGGCATATTGAAGAAGGATCGGCCGAGTGGTTCTTATGGGAGAACAACTCCATTTGGCTCACTAACTTCACACACCATCAGGCTTCCAAGCAGCTCTCAAGGAAACTCAGTTTTCACACTCTATGCTTAGTGCCCTTTGAGTGCATTATCTAGGAATGAACCTGGCAGAGCATCCCACACAAACGAATGCTCCACATGCGGGTTTCTCATGCCACCAACTCCACATTCACAGGCAACTTCAGTGCCACAGCCGTTTTCAGATAGCCCTCAATGCAAAGGCTCTAGACACAAATATTGGTGTGAGAGCTAATTCAATCAAGGAAACACTGCATGTTGGTGAAGGGCATATTGAAGAAGGATCAGCTGTCGCTGTCCTGCAGCGATGGACTTGGTGCACGGAGCCGATAATAACACGCTTGGTCTACTGACTGATGATCAATAGCCAAAATTTATTAGGGGCAACAGACTTTATATGCTGAGGGTCCTACAGGATTAGGGTAGAGCTACCTAGTTCATCAACAGAACCATCAACTGTTTTCTATGCCTTAGTTTGGTAGTCCTTTTGCCTTGTATATTACTTCCGGCTCAACTGTTCTTATACAAATGATATCTCATCAGGTATACAAAAGGTAGCCATACAGTTGTTCTCATGCAAAGGATATCCAGTCAGTCACACACAAGACATCCATTCAGTTGTTTATCATACAAATATTGTCCCATCAACTGTAATCCCGTGCTCACTGACTACGTTCGCTGAGCTACAGTCACAATGTCTTCCTACAAATCCCCCTTCTATGTTTTATAAAAATTAGGCCTGAGTGATATACCTGGGAGAACATGCTCTTGGAAGAGCAGGAAAATGGGGAGATACAATATTATATATTATAAAAAGATGACTACACCAGGGACCACACACCCTAACTGCCTATCATCCCATCTAGCTCCTCAATATTCTTTTTCCCAGGAGAATGAACCTGGCAGCTGTCAGGGATAGGGGACGACGATCATTCTGGCTACTTTCTGCTGAAAAAGGGACGAAGAGAGGGGGCCACAGCAGCCAGGCATTCTCCAGGGAATGCATCTGGGGTCCCTGGTATAAGGTAGAAAAATAACAGCTAGAATTTCTCCCAAGGTATTATGTTTATGTGTTTAACCTAAATCAGAGTGGCACAGGAACAGTGAAAGGATCTATAGTAGCATTTATCATGTAACAGCCTATTACAGACTTAACATCAAAGTTTCTATACATTTACATCTTGTTTGGCATCAACAGTTGATGGAAATTTTGGGGAGAATCCTAACTTACAATTCAAACTTTGCCATTTATATAATTCATTTGATTTTACAGATTTTCATGCATTTAGGATAATCAAAATAATTTTATGATTTCTAGCAAATCATGTGTTAATAATTGTACAACAGAAAAGTCTTAGGCAGGAGAGCAGGGAAATTTCCAATGACCCAGTGAGTGAGGAAAAATTTAACTCTACAACCTATCTAATAAAGTCCAGGAAAAGCAAAGCGCCTGACCAGTAAGTACAGCCTGAGCAATTATAGGCTAATTAGCCTTTGTTTTGGTTGTTCCAAATGTCCTATCTGTCTATCTAAACAGCCAAATAGGAAGCCTGACCAGTAAGTACAAGTTGAATGATTATCAGTTAACTGGCCTTTATTTGTCTCTATCTATCTGAACTAATTGTGGGATTCACAAGCAACCCTGATGGTCAGTGTAAGAGAGGGGTGGGACCCAAAGCTAGAGCTAGGTAAGAATTAGAGAGAACTCCTCCTCTGAGTCCAGAAGGAAGGAAATTTACAATCCTTTTGTCTCTGAGTACCACCCGGGCTCCTGGCTAAATTTCGATGTCACCAGACCCTCTGAGCAGGGTACTGAGCTGCTTCAATCCCATGTAGGAAATCCAATAGGAAAGGACTGACCTCAGAGTTCTCGGCCTCCAAGGGCACTCACCTTCCTTGTGATCTCCTTGGCAGTCGGGATACGGTTCTCGATGTCCTTGATGAGGCAGGTATCCACTGCTTCTGCAGTGGAAGCACATGGGAGGCCTCCGGGGGTCTCCAGGACTGGGGGACTAGGATAGAGAGCTCCTCTTATCCTCCTGCTCTGCCCTGAAATCCCCTCCTGCTCTGTACACACAACCTCCTTTAAGAGGGTGTCAGAGTCATGCTTGGATCCCACCGCAAATTCCTATATTTTTTCTAATGCTTAAGGCATTAAGAATTTGTTATCCATAACTAAAAGGTTACACTTAAAGTCTTCCTCAAACATTCTAGGAAGATGGAGAATTTCTCTGCACTCCTGACCTGTAGTGGAACAAGAGAGATATTAAACGATTTTAGCTTTTTAGTTCTTAACGGCAGTTCCACTGGGGGTTCCATCTTCTCCAGGGGCAGCGTTGTGTTCAAGGGTGTTGTTGCATCTCCGAGGCCGGATGAGCCGTAAGGGAACCCATAGTTTTTCAGAGGATCCATCAGGAGATTCTAAAGAAACAAGAGCATAACCTTTGCCACGGGTTATTATTGTTCCAGGATACCAATTATTCAGTTGTTTTACCCATACAGGAATTTGTAAAGTCTTATCTGATAATGTAGAAAAATGTTTGTCAGCAGGAGTATTAGTGTCTCCTTGAGGTAAATTTAAAAAATTAAGTGTTAAAAGCATTAGGGACAGAGTATCTCTGGGTGACATCCCCCTTTTTTTGTTTTTTAATAATTGACTTTTTAGGGTGCGGTGTGCACGTTCAATAATAGCTTGACCTTGAGGATTATAGGGAATACCTGTAACATGTTGGATGGACCACTCTAAACAAAATGCTTTGAAACTTTTACTAGTATATGCAGGTCCGTTGTCCGTTTTGATAGAAGAGGGAATTCCCATAATTGAGAAACATGTTAGCAAAAAGGATTTAACAGCTGAAGTAGTTTCAGAACTCATAGGTTGTGCCCAAAGAAACTTAGAAAAAGTATCTACAACTACATGTAAGAATGGTTGTTTTGGAAAGAACGGTATATGAGTAACATCCATTTGCCATAACTGATTGGAACTTAGCCCTCGAGGATTTGCACCTGCAGGATGAGGAGTACAATGCAAAGGGGCACAAATAGGGCAAGTTGCTAAAATGTTACGAGCAATTCGGAGAGGAATATGATATTTCACATGCAAACGATTGGCATTAGTATGTAGAACACGATGTTCATCTTGGGCACTAAGAAATATAGGTGCAGTCAGTCTGTCAGCGTGAGAATTGCCAAGGGTCATAGGTCCAGGGAGAGAAGAATGAGCCCGTATATGTGTAATAAAGAATGGTGAGTTGCGCTGACGTAGTAGTTGTTGCAATTGTAAAAGCAAATGAGAAATACAAGTATTATTAGAAGATATTAAAGCAGTTACAATAGCCGGAAATAGACCAACTACATAAGCCGAATCAGAAACAACATTAAGAGGTTGGTTACATACTCGTAAGAGATGCACTAAGGTTGCTAGTTCCACCTGTTGTGCTGAGGAAAATGGAGTTTGTATTGTAGTATGTAAATGAGGTCCATGAATTCCTCCCCGGCCGGAGGAGGAGCCATCAATATAGTATGTATCAGCACCAGGAATGGGTTCAGCACGAATAATAGAAGAAATTATGAAAGGAGTTCGCTGTAAAAAATTCCAAATCTTACCGGCTGGGTAGTGGTTTCCTATTTCTCCGTAATAATCAGCCAGGGCTACTTGTAATGAAGCAGATAAGGTTAAGGCCTGTTGAAGCTGTTTAGCTGTTAAAGGCAATACAATCGAGGCTGGATCGTATCCTATTAGAGAGAGGGCTCTCAGAGGTCCCTGGATAATGAGGGAGGCAATCATATCAACATAAGAAGAGAGAGTTTTAGTTTGTTTATGATGCAAATAACTCCACTCTAGGGGACCAGAACGTTGTGCTAAAGCTCCAGTAGGGGAATGGGGTGTAGGAAAAACCAAAAACAAAACAGATTCCTCAGGAAAAAAACGAGTGAGAAAAGAACCTTGAAGTTTCTTTTCAAAGAACTGTATCTCCTGCTCCGCTTCTTTAGTCAGCATCCGGGGGCTATCAAGGGCCGGATCTCCTCCTAGTATTGAAAAAAGGTGAGACAGTTGGTGGGTTGGGATGCCTAGAGAAGGTCGTAACCAATTAATGTCACCTAGCAATTTTTGAAAATCATTAAGAGTTAAAAGATGGTTTTTACGAACAGAGAACATTTGCGGACGTACAGTAGTGCGATCTAGAATATGACCAAGATATTCATAAGGAGCTACACTCTGGACCTTTTCAGGAGCAATCACAAGCTGAGCACGAGTAAGAACCTTTTGTGCCTCTTCATATAACTGTTGTAACTGACCGTCACTGGAGGCAGCAAGAAGAATGTCATCCATATAATGAATAATATAAGCATCTGGAAAAGCATCACGAAGCGGCTGTAACACTTTTCCTACAAAATATTGGCACATAGTAGCAGAATTGGTCATACCTTGTGGCAAAACTTTCCATTGATAACGCTTAACAGGAGCCTGTTGATTTAAGGAAGGAACCGAAAAAGCAAATCGGGGGCGGTCATCTGGATGGATAGCAATAGAATAAAAACAATCTTTTAAATCCAAAACAATCAATGGCCAATGCGAGGGAATCATAGAAGGATTAGGCAGTCCAGGTTGGAGGGCACCCATAGGAATCATAGTAGCATTTACATTTCGGAGGTCAATTAACAATCGCCATGCGCCTGACTTCTTTTTAATCACAAAAACTGGAGAATTCCATGGGGAGAAAGACTCTTCTATATGGTTCTTTTGTAATTGTTCCTGAACTAAAGACTCTAACGCCTGTAATTTTTCTCGTTTAAGGGGCCATTGAGGCGTCCACACAGGCAGATCAGATTTCCATTGAATAGGTATCGGTGATGGTTTAATAAACTCAATGGCCCCTAAGAAAAACCCAGCCCATATTGGCCATGGTTTTGTTCTATAGAAACTGGCTCTATGTTTTCCTGAGAGTTTCTTCCTAAAATTTTACCACAACAGTGGTCTATGTTGTTCACTCTTGGCTGAGAGGGGGAGGGTAAGTAGACCTCCGCATTCCATTGTTGTAATAAATCTCTTCCCCACAAATTGATAGGAATTGGAGCAATATAAGGTCGCATGATACCCTGTAAATTTTCAGGACCAACACATCTTAACTTCTTTGTACTAACACGAAGCATAGAGGCATTCATTGCCCCTACACCCTGGAGCCCACAATCGGCAGGTTCTGTGGGCCAGTTACAAGGCCATTCCTTATTTGAAATAACTGAAACATCTGCTCCAGTGTCTAATAACCCAGAAAATTTTCTGCCATTGATGGCCAATTCGAGTGTAGGCCGTTTCCCTTCAGATATAAGAGTTGTCAAGTTAACATACTTGTTAGTGCTACCGAATCCCTCAATTCTTTTGTTATTAGAAAAACCAGGCATATAATATGGCAGAAGTAAAAGCTGTGCAATTTTTTCTCCTGCCTTAAAAGTCCAGGTACATGGAGTTGTAATCATCACAAAAATTTCTCCTTTATAATCAGAATCAATAACCCCCAAGTGTACCTTAATATTTTTCAAAGTGAGACTACCACGTCCGATTATCAAGCCAACCATTCCCTCAGGAATGGGTCCAAAAATTCCAGTGGGCACTCTACAAGGACACTGAGATGGTGTAATAGTGAAATCCTGGGAGATATCAATGTCCAAGGCAGCACTTCCAGCAGTTGCAGGTTTTAAATCTGTTATGGCTCTATGGGCGCGAATTGAACAGGATACTGGTGTGCTGCAAACCCCTGATTGTTCGGGGCCTGGGGCTGGCCCCGCCGGGAGTTTCCCGGCTGCAGGAGTTGGCCATCGCTATCTGTTCTAGATCTATAATCTTTCGCCCAGTGCCTTCCTCTGCGGCACCTGGGACATATGCCGGGGGAAGTACTGTTACCAGCATCAGCGCTGTCTCTCTGAGTTAAAGGAGGTGCTCGGCATTGTTTGCGAAAATGACCTGGCTTGCCACAATTGAAACATTTAGCCTTCATTTGCTTCTGAACAGCAAAGGTTTCCATTGCGGCTAAATGGGCACGATGTTTAAACGTCCCTATGTTACGGCAGGCTTTTAGGTAACCCATAAGATCCTCTCTTTCTTTTATAGGACGAATAACAGCCTGGCAGTCCTCATTTGCATTATCAAAGGCTAACTGCCGGAGTAACAGCTTTCTAGTACTTTCATCCCTAACTTGTTTTTCTATGCAATTCGTCAGTCGTCCTACAAAGTCAGCATAAGATTCCCCAGCTCCTTGGATGACTTTTATATAACTGCCTGCAAACTCAGACCCAGTGTCAACTTTCTCCCAGGCCCACAATGCTACATCCCGTATATGAGTGAGCGCACCTTGAGCCAGCTGAATTTGCTGCTCTGTAGTAGCCCACTGTCCATCTCCTACCAGCATATCATAAGTTAACCGCACACCCTCCAGGAGTTGTCGGCCCGTCCGTCCTAAAGTTTGTAACTTCTCCTTAGCTGCATCGCTCCTCCACATCTTCCGTTGTAGATATTGCGAAGGAGAAAGCCCTATTTTTGCTATTACTTCGAAATCATAAGGAATCCAGTTTGCTTCTCGGCTCCAACTATTTAAATACTCCAATACATATGCAGAAGTGGGTCCGTAGGACACACAAGCCTTTTTAAAAGCTGTGACAGCATTGAAATCTAGGCTTTCATATGTAGGATGATTAGTCTCTTGACTAAGTATGATTGGAAAAAGCGATCGGAACTCATGAGGTCTGCGGGGAATACCAGACCTTTGAGAACACCTTCGATCAGATTTAAGGGTGAGACTGTATAGGCTGGTATTTAACCTTTCTATCTCATCCTCATCTTCCTCATTGTAGAAATCCTGTGATTTAATGCTGGAAGTTTTCTGCTTTCTCTTAGTTCCAATTTCATTTTCTATTTTATCTGTGCTTTGAAAAGTTTCCTTTCTGGCCATATAACGATGGCTACCCTGGTGAGGGGGGTCTATCACGGATTCCCCTTCATCCTCCTTATCTGTACTGTGAGTTAGGGGGGAATGAAGAAATGAATCAGGAAGTGGGGGTGCAGAGGGAATGGCACTAGGAAATATTTTCTTATTTTTCTTTTTAGACTTTTGCTTCATTTCCCCATCTAACTCAGAGTCATCAAAGGAATCCGTGACAGCCTGTTGGAGGTTCTCCTCCCTGTCTTCTTCCCCTTCTATAATTGCAATAACCGCTTTAATTAAAGACGATGTACTCCAAAAATCAGCAGGAATATCTTCTCCTGTCATTCGGGCCTCTTCTACATGTTTCCGGGCACGATCCCAGACTTCTGTTTCTAGTGTCCCTTCATTCAGAAACCAAGGGTTATATTTAAAAATAACCTCGAAACAAGAACGCAATTGCTACCTAGTTATATTTACTCCACTTTTCTTTATAATGCTATGTATAAGAGGTATAAAAGGCTGCGCTCTGCACTGATTCTGGCCCATTGTTCCCACTCACCTCTTTCTGTGGGGGTCTCCGTCGCACTTTCGTTTCTTTATGCAAGTCCCTGTTCACGGGCGCCACTTGTCGCTGTCCTGCAGCGATGGACTTGGTGCACGGAGCCGATAATAACACGCTTGGACTACTGACTGATGATCAATAGCCAAAATTTATTAGGGGCAACAGACTTTATATGCTGAGGGTCATACAGGATTAGGGTAGAGCTACCTAGTTCATCAACAGAACCATCAACTGTTTTCTATGCCTTAGTTTGGAAGTCCTTTTGCCTTGTATATTACTTTCGGCTCAACTGTTCTTATACAAATGATATCTCATCAGGTATACAAAAGGTAGCCATACAGTTGTTCCCATGCAAAGGATATCCAGTCAGTCACACACAAGACATCCATTCAGTTGTTTATCATACAAACATTGTCCCATCAACTGTAATCCCGTGCTCACTGACTACGTTCGCTGAGCTACAGTCACAATGTCTTCCTACAATCAGCCGAGTGGTTCTTGTGGGAGAACAACTCCATTTGGCCCACTAACTTCACACACCATCAGGCTTCCAAGCAGCTCTCAAGGAAACTCAGTTTTCACACTCTATGCTTAGTGCCCTTTGAGTGCATTATCTAGGAATGAACCTAGTAGAGCATCCCACACAAACGAATGCTCCACATGCGGGTTTCACATGCCACTAACTCCACATTCACAGGCAACTTCAGCGCCACAGCCGTTTTCAGATAGCCCTCAATGCAAAGGCTCTAGACGCAAATATTGGTGTGAGAGCTAATTCAATCAAGGAAACACTGCATGTTGGTGAAGGGCATATTGAAGAAGGATCAGCCGAGTGGTTCTTGTGGGAGAACAACTCCATTTGGCTCACTAACTTCACACACCATCAGGCTTCCAAGCAGCTCTCAAGGAAACTCAGTTTTCACACTCTATGCTTAGTGCCCTTTGAGTGCCTAGGACTGAAATGAACCTGGTAGAGCATCCCACACAAACGAATGCTCCACATGCGGGTTTCACATGCCACCAACTCCACATTCACAGGCAACTTCAGCGCCACAGCCGTTTTCAGATAGCCCTCAATGCAAAGGCTCTAGACGCAAATATTGGTGTGAGAGCTAATTCAATCAAGGAAACACTGCATGTTGGTGAAGGGCATATTGAAGCAGAATCAGCCGAGTGGTTCTTGTGGGAGAACAACTCCATTTGGCTCACTAACTTCACACACCATCAGGCTTCCAAGCAGCTCTCAAGGAAACTCAGTTTTCACACTCTATGCTTAGTGCCCTTTGAGTGCATTATCTAGGAATGAACCTGGTAGAACATCCCACACAAACGAATGCTCCACATGCGGGTTTCACATGCCACCAACTCCACATTCACAGGCAACTTCAGCTCCACAGCCGTTTTCAGATAGCCCTCAATGCAAAGGCTCTAGACGCAAATATTGGTGTGAGAGCTAATTCAATCAAGGAAACACTGCATGTTGGTGAAGGGCATATTGAAGAAGGATCAGCCGAGTGGTTCTTGTAGGAGAACAACTCCATTTGGCTCACTAACTTCACACACCATCAGGCATCCAAGCAGCTCTCAAGGAAACTCAGTTTTCACACTCTATGCTTAGTGCCCTATGAGTACCTACAACTGAAATGAACCTGGTAGAGCATCCCACACAAACGAATGCTCCACATGCGGGTTTCACATGCCACCAACTCCACATTTACAGGCAACTTCAGCACCACAACCGTTTTCAGATAGCCCTCAATGCAAAGGCTCTAGACGCAAATATTGGTGTGAGAGCTAATTCAATCAAGGAAACACTGCATGTTGGTGAAGGGCATATTGAAGAAGGATCAGCCGAGTGGTTCTTGTGGGACTACAACTCCATTTGGCTCACTAACTTCACACAACATCAGGCTTCCAAGCAGCTCTCAAGGAAACTCAGTTTTCACACTCTATGCTTAGTGCCCTTTGAGTACCTAGGACTGAAATGAAGCTTGGTGAGCATCCCACACAAACGAATGCTCCACATGCGGGTTTCACATGCCACCAACTCCACATTCACAGGCAACTTCAGCGCCACAGCCGTTTTCAGATAGCCCTCAATGCAAAGGCTCTAGACGCAAATATTGGTGTGAGAGCTAATTCAATCAAGGAAACACTGCATGTTGGTGAAGGGCATATTGAAGAAGGATCGGCCGAGTGGTTTTTTGTGGGAGAAGAACTACATTTGGCTCACTAACTTCACACACCATCAGGCTTCCAAGCAGCTCTCAAGGAAACTCAGTTTTCACACTCTATGCTTAGTGCCCTTTGAGTGCATTATCTAGGAATGAACCTGGTAGAGCATCCCACACAAACGAATGCTCCACATGCGGGTTTCACATGCCACCAACTCCACATTCACAGGCAACTTCAGCGCCACAGCCGTTTTCAGATAGCCCTCAATGCAAAGGCTCTAGACGCAAATATTGGTGTGAGAGCTAATTCAATCAAGGAAACACTGCATGTTGGTGAAGGGCATATTGAAGAAGGATCAGCCGAGTGTTCTTGTGGGAGAACAACTCCATTTGGCTCACTAACTTCACACACCATCAGGCTTCCAAGCAGCTCTCAAGGAAACTCAGTTTTCACACTCTATGCTTAGTGCCCTTTGAGTTCCTAGGACTGAAATGAACCTGGTAGAGCATCCCACACAAACGAATGCTCCACATGCGGGTTTCACATGCCACCAACTCCACATTCACAGGCAACTTCAGCGCCACAGCCGTTTTCAGATAGCCCTCAATGCAAAGGCTCTAGACGCAAATATTGGTGTGAGAGCTAATTCAATCAAGGAAACACTGCATGTTGGTGAAGGGCATATTGAAGAAGGATCAGCCGAGTGGTTTTTTGTGGGAGAACACTCCTTTTGGCTCACTAACTTCACACACCATCAGGCTTCCAAGCAGCTCTCAAGGAAACTCAGTTTTCACACTCTATGCTTAGTGCCCTTTGAGTGCATTATCTAGGAATGAACCTGGTAGAGCATCCCACACAAACGAATGCTCCACATGCGGGTTTCACATGCCACCAACTCCACATTCACAGGCAACTTCAGCGCCACAGCCATTTTCAGATAGCCCTCAATGCCAAGGCTGTAGACGCAAATATTGGTGTGAGAGCTAATTCAATCAAGGAAACACTGCATGTTGGTGAAGGGCATATTGAAGAAGGATCAGCCGAGTGGTTCTTGTGGGAGAACAACTCCATTTGGCTCACTAACTTCACACACCATCAGGCTTCCAAGCAGCTCTCAAGGAAACTCAGTTTTCACACTCTATGCTTAGTGCCCTTTGAGTACCTAGGACTAAAATGAAGCTTGGTGAGCATCCCACACAAACGAATGCTCCACATGCGGGTTTCACATGCCACTAACTCCACATTCACAGGCAACTTCAGCGCCACAGCCGTTTTCAGATAGCCCTCAATGCAAAGGCTCTAGATGCAAATATTGGTGTGAGAGCTAATTCAATCAAGGAAACACTGCATGTTGGTGAAGGGCATATTGAAGAAGGATCAGCCGAGTGGTTCTTGTGGGAGAACAACTCCATTTGGCTCACTAACTTCACACACCATCAGGCTTCCAAGCAGCTCTCAAGGAAACTCAGTTTTCACACTCTATGCTTAGTGCCCTTTGAGTGCCTAGGACTGAAATGAAGCTTGGTGAGCATCCCACACAAACGAATGCTCCACATTCGGGTTTCACATGCCACCAACTCCACATTCACAGGCAACTTCAGCCCACAGCCGTTTTCAGATAGCCCTCAATGCAAAGGCTCTAGACGCAAATATTGGTGTGAGAGCTAATTCAATCAAGGAAACACTGCATGTTGGTGAAGGGCATATTGAAGAAGGATCAGCCGAGGGGTTCTTGTGGGAGAACAACTCCATTTGGCTCACTAACTTCACACACCATCAGGCTTCCAAGCAGCTCTCAAGGAAACTCAGTTTTCACACTCTATGCTTAGTGCCCTTTGAGTGCATTATCTAGGAATGAACCTGGTAGAGCATCCCACACAAACGAATGCTCCACATGCGGGTTTCACATGCCACCAACTCCACATTCACAGGCAACTTCAGCGCCACAGCCGCTTTCAGATAGCCCTCAATGCAAAGGCTCTAGACGCAAATATTGGTGTGAGAGCTAATTCAATCAAGGAAACACTGCATGTTGGTGAAGGGCATATTGAAGAAGGATCAGCCGAGTGGTTCTTGTGGGAGAACAACTCCATTTGGCTCACTAACTTCACACACCATCAGGCTTCCAAGCAGCTCTCAAGGAAACTCAGTTTTCACACTCTATGCTTAGTGCCCTTTGAGTGCCCAGGACTGAAATGAACCTGGTAGAGCATCCCACACAAACGAATGCTCCACATGCGGGTTTCACATGCCACCAACTCCACATTCACAGGCAACTTCAGCGCCACAGCCGTTTTCAGATAGCCCTCAATGCAAAGGCTCTAGATGCAAATATTGGTGTGAGAGCTAATTCAATCAAGGAAACACTGCATGTTGGTGAAGGGCATATTGAAGAAGGATCAGCCGAGTGTTCTTGTGGGAGAACAACTCCATTTGGCTCACTAACTTCACACACCATCAGGCTTCCAAGCAGCTCTCAAGGAAACTCAGTTTTCACACTCTATGCTTAGTGCCCTTTGAGTTCCTAGGACTGAAATGAACCTGGTAGAGCATCCCACACAAACGAATGCTCCACATGCGGGTTTCACATGCCACCAACTCCACATTCACAGGCAACTTCAGCGCCACAGCCGTTTTCAGATAGCCCTCAATGCAAAGGCTCTAGACGCAAATATTGGTGTGAGAGCTAATTCAATCAAGGAAACACTGCATGTTGGTGAAGGGCATATTGAAGAAGGATCAGCCGAGTGGTTTTTTGTGGGAGAACACTCCTTTTGGCTCACTAACTTCACACACCATCAGGCTTCCAAGCAGCTCTCAAGGAAACTCAGTTTTCACACTCTATGCTTAGTGCCCTTTGAGTGCATTATCTAGGAATGAACCTGGTAGAGCATCCCACACAAACGAATGCTCCACATGCGGGTTTCACATGCCACCAACTCCACATTCACAGGCAACTTCAGCGCCACAGCCATTTTCAGATAGCCCTCAATGCCAAGGCTGTAGACGCAAATATTGGTGTGAGAGCTAATTCAATCAAGGAAACACTGCATGTTGGTGAAGGGCATATTGAAGAAGGATCAGCCGAGTGGTTCTTGTGGGAGAACAACTCCATTTGGCTCACTAACTTCACACACCATCAGGCTTCCAAGCAGCTCTCAAGGAAACTCAGTTTTCACACTCTATGCTTAGTGCCCTTTGAGTACCTAGGACTAAAATGAAGCTTGGTGAGCATCCCACACAAACGAATGCTCCACATGCGGGTTTCACATGCCACTAACTCCACATTCACAGGCAACTTCAGCGCCACAGCCGTTTTCAGATAGCCCTCAATGCAAAGGCTCTAGATGCAAATATTGGTGTGAGAGCTAATTCAATCAAGGAAACACTGCATGTTGGTGAAGGGCATATTGAAGAAGGATCAGCCGAGTGGTTCTTGTGGGAGAACAACTCCATTTGGCTCACTAACTTCACACACCATCAGGCTTCCAAGCAGCTCTCAAGGAAACTCAGTTTTCACACTCTATGCTTAGTGCCCTTTGAGTGCCTAGGACTGAAATGAAGCTTGGTGAGCATCCCACACAAACGAATGCTCCACATTCGGGTTTCACATGCCACCAACTCCACATTCACAGGCAACTTCAGCCCACAGCCGTTTTCAGATAGCCCTCAATGCAAAGGCTCTAGACGCAAATATTGGTGTGAGAGCTAATTCAATCAAGGAAACACTGCATGTTGGTGAAGGGCATATTGAAGAAGGATCAGCCGAGTGGTTCTTGTGGGAGAACAACTCCATTTGGCTCACTAACTTCACACACCATCAGGCTTCCAAGCAGCTCTCAAGGAAACTCAGTTTTCACACTCTATGCTTAGTGCCCTTTGAGTGCATTATCTAGGAATGAACCTGGTAGAGCATCCCACACAAACGAATGCTCCACATGCGGGTTTCACATGCCACCAACTCCACATTCACAGGCAACTTCAGCGCCACAGCCGCTTTCAGATAGCCCTCAATGCAAAGGCTCTAGACGCAAATATTGGTGTGAGAGCTAATTCAATCAAGGAAACACTGCATGTTGGTGAAGGGCATATTGAAGAAGGATCAGCCGAGTGGTTCTTGTGGGAGAACAACTCCATTTGGCTCACTAACTTCACACACCATCAGGCTTCCAAGCAGCTCTCAAGGAAACTCAGTTTTCACACTCTATGCTTAGTGCCCTTTGAGTGCCCAGGACTGAAATGAACCTGGTAGAGCATCCCACACAAACGAATGCTCCACATGCGGGTTTCACATGCCACCAACTCCACATTCACAGGCAACTTCAGCGCCACAGCCGTTTTCAGATAGCCCTCAATGCAAAGGCTCTAGATGCAAATATTGGTGTGAGAGCTAATTCAATCAAGGAAACACTGCATGTTGGTGAAGGGCATATTGAAGAAGGATCAGCCGAGTGGTTCTTGTGGGAGAACAACTCCATTTGGCTCACTAACTTCACACACCATCAGGCTTCCAAGCAGCTCTCAAGGAAACTCAGTTTTCACACTCTATGCTTAGTGCCCTTTGAGTGCCCAGGACTGAAATGATCCTGGTAGAGCATCCCACACAAACGAATGCTCCACATGCGGGTTTCACATGCCACCAACTCCACATTCACAGGCAACTTCAGCGCCACAGCCGTTTTCAGATAGCCCTCAATGCAAAGGCTCTAGATGCAAATATTGGTGTGAGAGCTAATTCAATCAAGGAAACACTGCATGTTGGTGAAGGGCATATTGAAGAAGGATCAGTCGAGTGGTTTTTGTGTGAGAACAACTCCATTTGGCTCACTAACTTCACACACCATCAGGCTTCCAAGCAGCTCTCAAGGAAACTCAGTTTTCACACTCTATGCTTAGTGCCCTTTGAGTACCTAGGACTGAAATGAAGCTTGGTGAGCATCCCACACAAACGAATGCTCCACATGCGGGTTTCACATGCCACCAACTCCACATTCACAGGCAACTTCAGCGCCACTGCCGTTTTCAGATAGCCCTCAATGCAAAGGCTCTAGACGCAAATATTGGTGTGAGAGCTAATTCAATCAAGGAAACACTGCATGTTGGTGAAGGGCATATTGAAGAAGGATCAGCCGAGTGGTTCTTGTGGGAGAACAACTCCATTTGGCTCACTAACTTCACACACCATCAGGCTTCCAAGCAGCTCTCAAGGAAACTCAGTTTTCACACTCTATGCTTAGTGCCCTTTGAGTTCCTAGGACTGAAATGAAGCTTGGTGAGCATCCCACACAAACGAATGCTCCACATGCGGGTTTCACATGCCACCAACTCCACATTCACAGGCAACTTCAGCGCCACAGCCGTTTTCAGATAGCCCTCAATGCAAAGGCTCTAGACGCAAATATTGGTGTGAGAGCTAATTCAATCAAGGAAACACTGCATGTTGGTGAAGGGCATATTGAAGAAGGATCAGCCGAGTGGTTCTTGTGGGAGAACAACTCCATTTGGCTCACTAACTTCACACACCATCAGGCTTCCAAGCAGCTCTCAAGGAAACTCAGTTTTCACACTCTATGCTTAGTGCCCTTTCAGTGCCCAGGACTGAAATGAACCTGGTAGAGCATCCCACACAAACGAATGCTCCACATGCGGGTTTCACATGCCACCAACTCCACATTCACAGGCAACTTCAGCGCCACAGCCGTTTTCAGATAGCCCTCAATGCAAAGGCTCTAGACGCAAATATTGGTGTGAGAGCTAATTCAATCAAGGAAACACTGCATGTTGGTGAAGGGCATATTGAAGAAGGATCAGCCGAGTGGTTCTTGTGGGAGAACAACTCCATTTGGCTCACTAACTTCACACACCATCAGGCTTCCAAGCAGCTCTCAAGGAAACTCAGTTTTCACACTCTATGCTTAGTGCCCTTTGAGTGCCCAGGACTGAAATGAACCTGGTAGAGCATCCCACACAAACGAATGCTCCACATGCGGGTTTCACATGCCACCAACTCCACATTCACAGGCAACTTCAGCGCCACAGCCATTTTCAGGTAGCCCTCAATGCAAAGGCTCTAGATGCAAATATTGGTGTGAGAGCTAATTCAATCAAGGAAACACTTCATGTTGGTGAAGGGCATATTGAAGAAGGATCAGCCGAGTGGTTCTTGTGGGAGAACAACTCCATTTGGCTCACTAACTTCACACACCATCAGGCTTCCAAGCAGCTCTCAAGGAAACTCAGTTTTCACACTCTATGCTTAGTGCCCTTTGAGTGCCCAGGACTGAAAAGAACCTGGTAGAGCATCCCACACAAACGAATGCTCCACATGCGGGTTTCACATGCCACCAACTCCACATTCACAGGCAACTTCAGCGCCACAGCCGTTTTCAGATAGCCCTCAATGCAAAGGCTCTAGATGCAAATACTGGTGTGAGAGCTAATTCAATCAAGGAAACACTGCATGTTGGTGAAGGGCATATTGAAGAAGGATCAGCCGAGTGGTTCTTGTGGGAGAACAACTCCATTTGGCTCACTAACTTCACACACCATCAGGCTTCCAAGCAGCTCTCAAGGAAACTCAGTTTTCACACTCTATGTTTAGTGCCCTTTGAGTTCCTAGGACTGAAATGAAGCTTGGTGAGCATCCCACACAAACGAATGCTCCACATGCGGGTTTCACATGCCACCAACTCCACATTCACAGGCAACTTCAGCGCCACAACCGTTTTCAGATAGCCCTCAATGCAAAGGCTCTAGACGCAAATATTGGTGTGAGAGCTAATTCAATCAAGGAAACACTGCATGTTGGTGAAGGGCATATTGAAGAAGGATCAGCCGAGTGGTTTTTTGTGGGAGAACAACTCCTTTTGGCTCACTAACTACACACACCATCAGGCTTCCAAGCAGCTCTCAAGGAAACTCAGTTTTCACACTCTATGCTTAGTGCCCTTTGAGTGCATTATCTAGGAATGAACCTGGTAGAGCATCCCACACAAACGAATGCTCCACATGCGGGTTTCACATGCCACCAACTCCACATTCACAGGCAACTTCAGCGCCACAGCCATTTTCAGATAGCCCTCAATGCAAAGGCTCTAGACGCAAATATTGGTATGAGAGCTAATTCAATCAAGGAAACATTGCATGTTGGTGAAGGGCATATTGAAGAAGGATCAGCCGAGTGGTTCTTGTGGGAGAACAACTCCATTTGGCTCACTAACTTCACACACGATCAGGCTTCCAAGCAGCTCTCAAGGAAACTCAGTTTTCACACTCTATGTTTAGTGCCCTTTGAGTGCATTATCTAGGAATGAACCTGGTAGAGCATCCCACACAAACGAATGCTCCACATGCGGGTTTCACATGCCACCAACTCCACATTGACAGGCAACTTCAGCGCCACAGCCGTTTTCAGATAGCCCTCAATGCAAAGGCTCTAGACGCAAATATTGATGTGAGAGCTAATTCAATCAAGGAAACACTGCATGTTGGTGAAGGGCATATTGAAGAAGGATCAGCCGAGTGGTTCTTGTGGGAGAACAACTCCATTTGGCTCACTAACTTCACACACCATCAGGCTTCCAAGCAGCTCTCAGGGAAACTCAGTTTTCACACTCTATGCTTAGTGCCCTTTGAGTGCATTTTCTAGGAATGAACCTGGTAGAACATCCCACACAAACGAATGCTCCACATGCGGGTTTCACATGCCACCAACTCCACATTCTCAGGCAACTTCAGCGCCACAGCCGTTTTCAGATAGCCCTCAATGCAAAGGCTCTAGACGCAAATATTGGTGTGAGAGCTAATTCAATCAAGGAAACACTGCATGTTGGTGAAGGGCATATTGAAGAAGGATCAGCCGAGTGGTTCTTGTGGGAGAACAACTCCATTTGGCTCACTAACTTCACACACCATCAGGCTTCCAAGCAGCTCTCAAGGAAACTCAGTTTTCACACTCTATGCTTAGTGCCCTTTGAGTGTATTTTCTAGGAATGAACCTGGTAGAACATCCCACACAAACGAATGCTCCACATGCGGGTTTCACATGCCACCAACTCCACATTCACAGGCAACTTCAGCGCCACAGCTGTTTTCAGATAGCCCTCAATGCAAAGCCTCTAGACGCAAATATTGGTGTGAGAGCTAATTCAATCAAGGAAACACTGCATGTTGGTGAAGGGCATATTGAAGAAGGATCAGCCGAGTGGTTCTTGTGGGAGAAAAACTCCATTTGGCTCACTAACTTCACACACCATCAGGCTTCCAAGCAGCTCTCAAGGAAACTCAGTTTTCACACTCTATGCTTAGTGCCCTTTGAGTACCTAGGACTGAAATGAAGCTTGGTGAGTATCCCACACAAACGAATGCTCCACATTCGGGTTTCACATGCCACCAACTCCACATTCACGGGCAACTTCAGCGCCACAGCCGTTTTCAGATAGCCCTCAATGCAAAGGCTCTAGACGCAAATATTGGTGTGAGAGCTAATTCAATCAAGGAAACACTGCATGTTGGTGAAGGGCATATTGAAGAAGGATCAGCCGAGTGGTTCTTGTGGGAGAACAACTCCATTTGGCTCACTAACTTCACACACCATCAGGCTTCCAAGCAGCTCTCAAGGAAACTCAGTTTTCACACTCTATGCCTAGTGCCCTTTGAATGCCTAGGACTGAAATGAAGCTTGGTGAGCATCCCACACAAACGAATGCTCCACATGCGGGTTTCACATGCCACCAACTCCACATTCACAGGCAACTTCAGCGCCACAGAAGTTTTCAGATAGCCCTCAATGCATAGGCTCTAGAAGCAAATATTGGTGTGAGAGCTAATTCAATCAAGGAAACTCTGCATGTTGGTGAAGGGAATATTGAAGAAGGATCAGCCATGTGATTCTTGTGGGAGAACAACTCCATTTGGCTCACTAACTTCACACACCATCAGGCTTCCAAGCAGCTCTCAAGGAAACTCAGTTTTCACACTCTATGCTTAGTGCCCTTTGAGTACCTAGGACTGAAATGAAGCTTGGTGAGCATCCCACACAAACGAATGCTCCACATGCGGGTTTCACATGCCACCAACTCCACATTCACAGGCAACTTCAGCACCACAGCCGTTTTCAGATAGCCCTCAATGCAAAGGCTCTAGACGCAAATATTGGTGTGAGAGCTAATTCAATCAAGGAAACACTGCATGTTGGTGAAGGGCATATTGAAGAAGGATCAGCCGAGTGGTTCTTGTGGGAGAACAACTCCATTTGGCTCACTAACTTCACACACCATCAGGCTTCCAAGCAGCTCTCAAGGAAACTCAGTTTTCACACTCTATGCTTAGTGCCCTTTGAGTGTATTTTCTAGGAATGAACCTGGTAGAACATCCCACACAAACGAATGCTCCACATGCGGGTTTCACATGCCACCAACTCCACATTCACAGGCAACTTCAGCGCCACAGCTGTTTTCAGATAGCCCTCAATGCAAAGGCTCTAGACGCAAATATTGGTGTGAGAGCTAATTCAATCAAGGAAACACTGCATGTTGGTGAAGGGCATATTGAAGAAGGATCAGCCGAGTGGTTCTTGTGGGAGAAAAACTCCATTTGGCTCACTAACTTCACACACCATCAGGCTTCCAAGCAGCTCTCAAGGAAACTCAGTTTTCACACTCTATGCTTAGTGCCCTTTGAGTACCTAGGACTGAAATGAAGCTTGGTGAGCATCCCACACAAACGAATGCTCCACATGCGGGTTTCACATGCCACCAACTCCACATTCACAGGCAACTTCAGCGCCACAGCCGTTTTCAGATAGCCCTCAATGCAAAGGCTCTAGACGCAAATATTGGTATGAGAGCTAATTCAATCAAGGAAACACTGCATGTTGGTGAAGGGCATATTGAAGAAGGATCAGCCGAGTGGTTCTTGTGGGAGAACAACTCCATTTGGCTCACTAACTTCACACACCATCAGGCTTCCAAGCAGCTCTCAAGGAAACTCAGTTTTCACACTCTATGCCTAGTGCCCTTTGAATGCCTAGGACTGAAATGAAGCTTGGTGAGCATCCCACACAAACGAATGCTCCACATGCGGGTTTCACATGCCACCAACTCCACATTCACAGGCAACTTCAGCGCCACAGCCGTTTTCAGATAGCCCTCAATGCAAAGGCTCTAGACGCAAATATTGGTGTGAGAGCTAATTCAATCAAGGAAACTCTGCATGTTGGTGAAGGGCATATTGAAGAAGGATCAGCCATGTGATTCTTGTGGGAGAACAACTCCATTTGGCTCACTAACTTCACACACCATCAGGCTTCCAAGCAGCTCTCAAGGAAACTCAGTTTTCACACTCTATGCTTAGTGCCCTTTGAGTACCTAGGACTGAAATGAAGCTTGGTGAGCATCCCACACAAACGAATGCTCCACATGCGGGTTTCACATGCCACCAACTCCACATTCACAGGCAACTTCAGCACCACAGCCGTTTTCAGATAGCCCTCAATGCAAAGGCTCTAGACGCAAATATTGGTGTGAGAGCTAATTCAATCAAGGAAACACTGCATTTGGTGAAGGGCATATTGAAGAAGGATCAGCCGAGTGGTTCTTGTGGGAGAACAACTCCATTTGGCTCACTAACTTCACACACCATCAGGCTTCCAAGCAGCTCTCAAGGAAACTCAGTTTTCACACTCTATGCCTAGTGCCCTTTGAGTTCCTAGGACTGAAATGAAGCTTGGTGAGCATCCCACACAAACGAATGCTCCACATGCGGGTTTCACATGCCACCAACTCCACATTCACAGGCAACTTCAGCGCCACAGCCGTTTTCAGATAGCCCTCAATGCAAAGGCTCTAGACGCAAATATTGGTGTGAGAGCTAATTCAATCAAGGAAACACTGCATGTTGGTGAAGGGCATATTGAAGAAGGATCAGCCGAGTGGTTCTTGTGGGAGAACAACTCCATTTGGCTCACTAACTTCACACACCATCAGGCTTCCAAGCAGCTCTCAAGGAAACTCAGTTTTCACACTCTATGCTTAGTGCCCTTTGAGTGCATTATCTAGGAATGAACCTGGTAGAGCATCCCACACAAACGAATGCTCCACATGCGGGTTTCACATGCCACCAACTCCACATTCACAGGCAACTTCAGCGCCACAGCCGTTTTCAGATAGCCCTCAATGCAAAGGCTCTAGACGCAAATATTGGTGTGAGAGCTAATTCAATCAAGGAAACACTGCATGTTGGTGAAGGGCATATTGAAGAAGGATCAGCCGAGTGGTTCTTGTGGGAGAACAACTCCATTTGGCTCACTAACTTCACACACCATCAGGCTTCCAAGCAGCTCTCAAGGAAACTCAGTTTTCACACTCTATGCTTAGTGCCCATTGAGTACCTAGGACTGAAATGAAGCTTGGTGAGCATCCCATACAAACGAATGCTCCACATGCGGGTTTCACATGCCACCAACTCCACATTCACAGGCAACTTCAGCGCCACAGCCGTTTTCAGATAGCCCTCAATGCAAAGGCTCTAGACGCAAATATTGGTGTGAGAGCTAATTCAATCAAGGAAACACTGCATTTGGTGAAGGGCATATTGAAGAAGGATCAGCCGAGTGGTTCTTGTGGGAGAACAACTCCATTTGGCTCACTAACTTCACACACCATCAGGCTTCCAAGCAGCTCTCAAGGAAACTCAGTTTTCACACTCTATGCTTAGTGCCCTTTGAGTGCATTATCTAGGAATGAACCTGGTAGAGCATCCCACACAAACGAATGCTCCACATGCGGGTTTCACATGCCACCAACTCCACATTCACAGGCAACTTCAGCGCCACAGCCGTTTTCAGATAGCCTTCCATGCAAAGGCTCTAGACGCAAATATTGGTGTGAGAGCTAATTCAATCAAGGAAACACTGCATGTTGGTGAAGGGCATATTGAAGAAGGATCAGCCGAGTGGTTCTTGTGGGAGAACAACTCCATTTGGCTCACTAACATCACACCATCAGGCTTCCAAGCAGCTCTCAAGGAAACTCAGTTTTCACACTCTATGCTTAGTGCCCTTTGAGTACCTACGACTGAAATGAACCTGGTAGAGCATCCCACACAAACGAATGCTCCACATGCGGGTTTCACATGCCACCAACTCCACATTCACAGGCAACTTCAGCGTCAAAGCCGTTTTCAGATAGCCCTCAATGCAAAGGCTCTAGACGCAAATATTGGTGTGAGAGCTAATTCAATCAAGGAAACACTGCATGTTGGTGAAGGGCATATTGAAGAAGGATCAGCCGAGTGGTTCTTGTGGGAGAACAACTCCATTTGGCTCACTAACTTCACACACCATCAGGCTTCCAAGCAGCTATCAAGGAAACTCAGTTTTCACACTCTATGCTTAGTGCCCTTTGAGTGCATTATCTAGGAATGAACCTGGTAGAACATCCCACACAAACGAATGCTCCACATGCGGGTTTCACATGCCACCAACTCCACATTCACAGGCAACTTCAGCGCCACAGCTGTTTTCAGATAGCCCTCAATGCAAAGGCTCTAGACGCAAATATTGGTGTGAGAGCTAATTCAATCAAGGAAACACTGCATGTTGGTGAAGGGCATATTGAAGAAGGATCAGCCGAGTGGTTCTTGTGGGAGAACAACTCCATTTGGCTCACTAACTTCACACACCATCAGGCTTCCAAGCAGCTCTCAAGGAAACTCAGTTTTCACACTCTATGCTTAGTGCCCTTTGAGTACCTAGGACTGAAATGAAGCTTGGTGAGCATCCCACACAAACGAATGCTCCACATGCGGGTTTCACATGCCACCAACTCCACATCACAGGCAACTTCAGCGCCACAGCCGTTTTCAGATAGCCCTCAATGCAAAGGCTCTAGACGCAAATATTGGTGTGAGAGCTAATTCAATCAAGGAAACACTGCATTTGGTGAAGGGCATATTGAAGAAGGATCAGCCGAGTGGTTCTTGTGGGAGAACAACTCCATTTGGCTCACTAACTTCACACACCATCAGGCTTCCAAGCAGCTCTCAAGGAAACTCAGTTTTCACACTCTATGCCTAGTGCCCTTTGAGTGCGTAGGACTGAAATGAAGCTTGGTGAGCATCCCACACAAACGAATGCTCCACATGCAGGTTTCACATGCCACCAACTCCACATTCACAGGCAACTTCAGCGCCACAGCCGTTTTCAGATAGCCCTCAATGCAAAGGCTCTAGATGCAAATATTGGTGTGAGAGCTAATTCAATCAAGGAAACACTGCATGTTGGTGAAGGGCATATTGAAGAAGGATCAGCCGAGTGGTTCTTGTGTGAGAACAACTCCATTTGGCTCACTAACTTCACACACCATCAGGCTTCCAAGCAGCTCTCAAGGAAACTCAGTTTTCACACTCTATGCTTAGTGCCCTTTGAGTGCATTATCTAGGAATGAACCTGGTAGAACATCCCACACAAACGAATGCTCCACATGCGGGTTTCACATGCCACCAACTCCACATTCACAGGCAACTTCAGCGCCACAGCCGTTTTCAGATAGCCCTCAATGCAAAGGCTCTAGACGCAAATATTTGTGTGGGGGATAATTCAATCAAGGAAATAATGCATGTTGGTGAAGGGCATATTGAAGAAGGATCAGCCGAGTGGTTCTTGTGGGAGAACAACTCCATTTGGCTCACTAACTTCACACACCATCAGGCTTCCAAGCAGCTCTCAAGGAAACTCAGTTTTCACACTCTGTGCTTAGTGCCCTTTGAGTGAGTAGGACTGAAATGAAGCTTGGTGAGCATGCCACACAAACGAATGCTCCACATGCGGGTTTCACATGCCACCAACTCCACATTGACAGGCAACTTCAGCGCCACAGCCGTTTTCAGATAGCCCTCAATGCAAAGGCTCTAGACGCAAATATTGGTGTGAGAGCTAATTCAATCAAGGAAACACTGCATGTTGGTGAAGGGCATATTGAAGAAGGATCAGCCGAGAGGTTCTTGTGTGAGATCAACTCCATTTGGCTCACTAACTTCACACACCATCAGGCTTCCAAGCAGCTCTCAAGGAAACTCAGTTTTCACACTCTATGCCTAGTGCCCTTTGAGTGCCTAGGACTGAAATGATCCTGGTAGAGCATCCCACACAAACGAATGCTCCACATGCGGGTTTCACATGCCACCAACTCCACATTGACAGGCAACTTCAGCGCCACAGCCGTTTTCAGATAGCCCTCAATGCAAAGGCTCTAGACGCAAATATTGATGTGAGAGCTAATTCAATCAAGGAAACACTGCATGTTGGTGAAGGGCATATTGAAGAAGGATCAGCCGAGTGGTTCTTGTGGGAGAACAACTCCATTTGGCTCACTAACTTCACACACCATCAGGCTTCCAAGCAGCTCTCAAGGAAACTCAATTTGCACACTCTATGCTTAGTGCCCTTTGAGTGCATTATCTAGGAATGAACCTGGTAGAGCATCCCACACAAACGAATGCTCCACATGCGGGTTTCACATGTCACCAACTCCACATTCACAGGCAACTTCAGCGTCAAAGCCGTTTTCAGATAGCCCACAATGCAAAGGCTCTAGACGCAAATATTGGTGTGAGAGCTAATTCAATCAAGGAAACACTGCATGTTGGTGAAGGGCATATTGAAGAAGGATCAGCCGAGTGGTTCTTGTGGGAGAACAACTCCATTTGGCTCACTAACTTCACACACCATCAGGCTTCCAAGCAGCTCTCAAGGAAACTCAGTTTTCACACTCTATGCTTAGTGCCCTTTGAGTGCATTATCTAGGAATGAACCTGGTAGAGCATCCCACACAAACGAATGCTCCACATGCGGGTTTCACATGCCACCAACTCCACATTGACAGGCAACTTCAGCGCCACAGCCGTTTTCAGATAGCCCTCAATGCAAAGGCTCTAGACGCAAATATTGGTGTGAGAGCTAATTCAATCAAGGAAACACTGCATGTTGGTGAAGGGCATATTGAAGAAGGATCGGCCGAGTGGTTCTTGTGGGAGAACAACTCCATTTGGCTCACTAACTTCACACACCATCAGGCTTCCAAGCAGCTCTCAAGGAAACTCAGTTTTCACACTCTATGCTTAGTGCCCTTTGAGTACCTAGGACTGAAATGAACCTGGTAGAGCATCCCACACAAACGAATGCTCCACATGCGGGTTTCACATGCCACCAACTCCACATTCACAGGCAAGTTCAGCGCAACAGCCGATTTCAGATAGCCTTCAATGCAAAGGCTCTAGACGAAAATATTGGATGAGAGCTAATTCAATCAAGGAAACACTGCATTTGGTGAAGGGCATATTGAAGAAGGATCAGCCGAGTGGTTCTTGTGGGAGAACAACTCCATTTGGCTCACTAACTTCACACACCATCAGGCTTCCAAGCAGCTCTCAAGGAAACTCAGTTTTCACACTCTATGCTTAGTGCCCTTTGAGTGCATTATCTAGGAATGAACCTGGTAGAGCATCCCACACAAACGAATGCTCCACATGCGGGTTTCACATGCCACCAACTCCACATTCACAGGCAACTTCAGCGCCACAGCCGTTTTCAGATAGCCTTCCATGCAAAGGCTCTAGACGCAAATATTGGTGTGAGAGCTAATTCAATCAAGGAAACACTGCATGTTGGTGAAGGGCATATTGAAGAAGGATCAGCCGAGTGGTTCTTGTGGGAGAACAACTCCATTTGGCTCACTAACATCACACCATCAGGCTTCCAAGCAGCTCTCAAGGAAACTCAGTTTTCACACTCTATGCTTAGTGCCCTTTGAGTACCTACGACTGAAATGAACCTGGTAGAGCATCCCACACAAACGAATGCTCCACATGCGGGTTTCACATGCCACCAACTCCACATTCACAGGCAACTTCAGCGTCAAAGCCGTTTTCAGATAGCCCTCAATGCAAAGGCTCTAGACGCAAATATTGGTGTGAGAGCTAATTCAATCAAGGAAACACTGCATGTTGGTGAAGGGCATATTGAAGAAGGATCAGCCGAGTGGTTCTTGTGGGAGAACAACTCCATTTGGCTCACTAACTTCACACACCATCAGGCTTCCAAGCAGCTATCAAGGAAACTCAGTTTTCACACTCTATGCTTAGTGCCCTTTGAGTGCATTATCTAGGAATGAACCTGGTAGAACATCCCACACAAACGAATGCTCCACATGCGGGTTTCACATGCCACCAACTCCACATTCACAGGCAACTTCAGCGCCACAGCTGTTTTCAGATAGCCCTCAATGCAAAGGCTCTAGACGCAAATATTGGTGTGAGAGCTAATTCAATCAAGGAAACACTGCATGTTGGTGAAGGGCATATTGAAGAAGGATCAGCCGAGTGGTTCTTGTGGGAGAACAACTCCATTTGGCTCACTAACTTCACACACCATCAGGCTTCCAAGCAGCTCTCAAGGAAACTCAGTTTTCACACTCTATGCTTAGTGCCCTTTGAGTGCATTATCTAGGAATGAACCTGGTAGAGCATCCCACACAAACGAATGCTCCACATGCGGGTTTCACATGCCACCAACTCCACATCACAGGCAACTTCAGCGCCACAGCCGTTTTCAGATAGCCCTCAATGCAAAGGCTCTAGACGCAAATATTGGTGTGAGAGCTAATTCAATCAAGGAAACACTGCATGTTGGTGAAGGGCATATTGAAGAAGGATCAGCCGAGAGGTTCTTGTGTGAGATCAACTCCATTTGGCTCACTAACTTCACACACCATCAGGCTTCCAAGCAGCTCTCAAGGAAACTCAGTTTTCACACTCTATGCCTAGTGCCCTTTGAGTGCCTAGGACTGAAATGATCCTGGTAGAGCATCCCACACAAACGAATGCTCCACATGCGGGTTTCACATGCCACCAACTCCACATTCACAGGCAACTTCAGCGCCACAGCCGTTTTCAGATAGCCCTCAATGCAAAGGCTCTAGACGCAAATATTGGTGTGAGAGCTAATTCAATCAAGGAAACACTGCATGTTGGTGAAGGGCATATTGAAGAAGGATCAGCCGAGTGGTTCTTGTGGGAGAACAACTCCATTTGGCTCACTAACTTCACACACCATCAGGCTTCCAAGCAGCTCTCAAGGAAACTCAATTTGCACACTCTATGCTTAGTGCCCTTTGAGTGCATTATCTAGGAATGAACCTGGTAGAGCATCCCACACAAACGAATGCTCCACATGCGGGTTTCACATGTCACCAACTCCACATTCACAGGCAACTTCAGCGTCAAAGCCGTTTTCAGATAGCCCACAATGCAAAGGCTCTAGACGCAAATATTGGTGTGAGAGCTAATTCAATCAAGGAAACACTGCATGTTGGTGAAGGGCATATTGAAGAAGGATCAGCCGAGTGGTTCTTGTGGGAGAACAACTCCATTTGGCTCACTAACTTCACACACCATCAGGCTTCCAAGCAGCTCTCAAGGAAACTCAGTTTTCACACTCTATGCTTAGTGCCCTTTGAGTGCATTATCTAGGAATGAACCTGGTAGAGCATCCCACACAAACGAATGCTCCACATGCGGGTTTCACATGCCACCAACTCCACATTGACAGGCAACTTCAGCGCCACAGCCGTTTTCAGATAGCCCTCAATGCAAAGGCTCTAGACGCAAATATTGGTGTGAGAGCTAATTCAATCAAGGAAACACTGCATGTTGGTGAAGGGCATATTGAAGAAGGATCGGCCGAGTGGTTCTTGTGGGAGAACAACTCCATTTGGCTCACTAACTTCACACACCATCAGGCTTCCAAGCAGCTCTCAAGGAAACTCAGTTTTCACACTCTATGCTTAGTGCCCTTTGAGTACCTAGGACTGAAATGAACCTGGTAGAGCATCCCACACAAACGAATGCTCCACATGCGGGTTTCACATGCCACCAACTCCACATTCACAGGCAAGTTCAGCGCAACAGCCGATTTCAGATAGCCTTCAATGCAAAGGCTCTAGACGAAAATATTGGATGAGAGCTAATTCAATCAAGGAAACACTGCATTTGGTGAAGGGCATATTGAAGAAGGATCAGCCGAGTGGTTCTTGTGGGAGAACAACTCCATTTGGCTCACTAACTTCACACACCATCAGGCTTCCAAGCAGCTCTCAAGGAAACTCAGTTTTCACACTCTATGCTTAGTGCCCTTTGAGTGCATTATCTAGGAATGAACCTGGTAGAGCATCCCACACAAACGAATGCTCCACATGCGGGTTTCACATGCCACCAACTCCACATTCACAGGCAACTTCAGCGCCACAGCCGTTTTCAGATAGCCCTCAATGCAAAGGCTCTAGACGCAAATATTGGTGTGAGAGCTAATTCAATCAAGGAAACACTGCATGTTGGTGAAGGGCATATTGAAGAAGGATCAGCCGAGTGGTTCTTGTGGGAGAACAACTCCATTTGGCTCACTAACTTCACACACCATCAGGCTTCCAAGCAGCTCTCAAGGAAACTCAGTTTTCACACTCTATGCTTAGTGCCCTTTGAGTGCATTATCTAGGAATGAACCTGGTAGAACATCCCACACAAACGAATGCTCCACATGCGGGTTTCACATGCCACCAACTCCACATTCACAGGCAACTTCAGCGCCACAGCCGTTTTCAGATAGCCCTCAATGCAAAGGCTCTAGACGCAAATATTTGTGTGGGGGATAATTCAATCAAGGAAATAATGCATGTTGGTGAAGGGCATATTGAAGAAGGATCAGCCGAGTGGTTCTTGTGGGAGAACAACTCCATTTGGCTCACTAACTTCACACACCATCAGGCTTCCAAGCAGCTCTCAAGGAAACTCAGTTTTCACACTCTATGCTTAGTGCCCTTTGAGTACCTAGGACTGAAATGAAGCTTGGTGAGCATCCCACACAAACGAATGCTCCACATGCGGGTTTCACATGCCACCAACTCCACATTCACAGGCAACTTCAGCGCCACAGCCGTTTTCAGATAGCCCTCAATGCAAAGGCTCTAGACGCAAATATTGGTGTGAGAGCTAATTCAATCAAGGAAACACTGCATTTGGTGAAGGGCATATTGAAGAAGGATCAGCCGAGTGGTTCTTGTGGGAGAACAACTCCATTTGGCTCACTAACTTCACACACGATCAGGCTTCCAAGCAGCTCTCAAGGAAACTCAGTTTTCACACTCTATGCTTAGTGCCCTTTGAGTGCATTATCTAGGAATGAACCTGGTAGAGCATGCCACACAAACGAATGCTCCACATGCGGGTTTCACATGCCACCAACTCCACATTCACAGTCAACTTAAGCGCCACAGCTGTTTTCAGATAGCCCTCAATGCAAAGGCTCTAGACGCAAATATTGGTGTGAGAGCTAATTCAATCAAGGAAACTCTGCATGTTGGTGAAGGGCATATTGAAGAAGGATCAGCCAAGTGATTCTTGTGGGAGAACAACTCCATTTGGCTCACTAACTTCACACACCATCAGGCTTCCAAGCAGCTCTCAAGGAAACTCAGTTTTCACACTCTATGCTTAGTGCCCTTTGAGTACCTAGGACTGAAATGAAGCTTGGTGAGCATCCCACACAAACGAATGCTCCACATGCGGGTTTCACATGCCACCAACTCCACATCACAGGCAACTTCAGCGCCACAGCCGTTTTCAGATAGCCCTCAATGCAAAGGCTCTAGACGCAAATATTGGTGTGAGAGCTAATTCAATCAAGGAAACACTGCATTTGGTGAAGGGCATATTGAAGAAGGATCAGCCGAGTGGTTCTTGTGGGAGAACAACTCCATTTGGCTCACTAACTTCACACACCATCAGGCTTCCAAGCAGCTCTCAAGGAAACTCAGTTTTCACACTCTATGCTTAGTGCCCTTTGAGTGCATTATCTAGGAATGAACCTGGTAGAGCATCCCACACAAACGAATGCTCCACATGCGGGTTTCACATGCCACCAACTCCACATTCACAGGCAACTTCAGCGCCACAGCCGTTTTCAGATAGCCCTCAATGCAAAGGCTCTAGACGCAAATATTGGTGTGAGAGCTAATTCAATCAAGGAAACACTGCATGTTGGTGAAGGGCATATTGAAGAAGGATCAGCCGAGTGGTTCTTGTGGGAGAACAACTCCATTTGGCTCACTAACTTCACACACCATCAGGCTTCCAAGCAGCTCTCAAGGAAACTCAGTTTTCACACTCTATGCTTAGTGCCCTTTGAGTGCATTATCTAGGAATGAACCTGGTAGAACATCCCACACAAACGAATGCTCCACATGCGGGTTTCACATGCCACCAACTCCACATTCACAGGCAACTTCAGCGCCACAGCCGTTTTCAGATAGCCCTCAATGCAAAGGCTCTAGACGCAAATATTTGTGTGGGGGATAATTCTATCAAGGAAATAATGCATGTTGGTGAAGGGCATATTGAAGAAGGATCAGCCGAGTGGTTCTTGTGGGAGAACAACTCCATTTGGCTCACTAACTTCACACACCATCAGGCTTCCAAGCAGCTCTCAGGGAAACTCAGTTTTCACACTCTATGCTTAGTGCCCTTTGAGTGAGTGCCTAGGACTGAAATGAAGCTTGGTGAGCATGCCACACAAACGAATGCTCCACATGCGGGTTTCACATGCCACCAACTCCACATTCTCAGGCAACTTCAGCGCCACAGCCGTTTTCAGATAGCCCTCAATGCAAAGGCTCTAGACGCAAATATTGGTGTGAGAGCTAATTCAATCAAGGAAACACTGCATGTTGGTGAAGGGCATATTGAAGAAGGATCAGCCGAGAGGTTCTTGTGTGAGATCAACTCCATTTGGCTCACTAACTTCACACACCATCAGGCTTCCAAGCAGCTCTCAAGGAAACTCAGTTTTCACACTCTATGCCTAGTGCCCTTTGAGTGCCTAGGACTGAAATGATCCTGGTAGAGCATCCCACACAAACGAATGCTCCACATGCGGGTTTCACATGCCACCAACTCCACATTGACAGGCAACTTCAGCGCCACAGCCGTTTTCAGATAGCCCTCAATGCAAAGGCTCTAGACGCAAATATTGATGTGAGAGCTAATTCAATCAAGGAAACACTGCATGTTGGTGAAGGGCATATTGAAGAAGGATCAGCCGAGTGGTTCTTGTGGGAGAACAACTCCATTTGGCTCACTAACTTCACACACCATCAGGCTTCCAAGCAGCTCTCAAGGAAACTCAATTTGCACACTCTATGCTTAGTGCCCTTTGAGTGCATTATCTAGGAATGAACCTGGTAGAGCATCCCACACAAACGAATGCTCCACATGCGGGTTTCACATGTCACCAACTCCACATTCACAGGCAACTTCAGCACCACAGCTGTTTTCAGATAGCCCACAATGCAAAGGCTCTAGACGCAAATATTGGTGTGAGAGCTAATTCAATCAAGGAAACACTGCATGTTGGTGAAGGGCATATTGAAGAAGGATCAGCCGAGTGGTTCTTGTGGGAGAACAACTCCATTTGGCTCACTAACTTCACACACCATCAGGCTTCCAAGCAGCTCTCAAGGAAACTCAGTTTTCACACTCTATGCTTAGTGCCCTTTGAGTGCATTATCTAGGAATGAACCTGGTAGAGCATCCCACACAAACGAATGCTCCACATGCGGGTTTCACATGCCACCAACTCCACATTGACAGGCAACTTCAGCGCCACAGCCGTTTTCAGATAGCCCTCAATGCAAAGGCTCTAGACGCAAATATTGGTGTGAGAGCTAATTCAATCAAGGAAACACTGCATGTTGGTGAAGGGCATATTGAAGAAGGATCAGCCGAGTGGTTCTTGTGGGAGAACAACTCCATTTGGCTCACTAACTTCACACACCATCAGGCTTCCAAGCAGCTCTCAAGGAAACTCAGTTTTCACACTCTATGCCTAGTGCCCTTTGAGTGCCTAGGACTGAAATGAACCTGGTAGAGCATCCCACACAAACGAATGCTCCACATGCGGGTTTCTCATGCCACCAACTCCACATTGACAGGCAACTTCAGCGCCACAGCCGTTTTCAGATAGCCCTCAATGCAAAGGCTCTAGACGCAAATATTGATGTGAGAGCTAATTCAATCAAGGAAACACTGCATGTTGGTGAAGGGCATATTGAAGAAGGATCAGCCGAGTGGTTCTTGTGGGAGAACAACTCCATTTGGCTCACTAACTTCACACACCACCAGGCTTCCAAGCAGCTCTCAAGGAAACTCAGTTTTCACACTCTATGCTTAGTGCCCTTTGAGTGAGTAGGACTGAAATGAAGCTTGGTGAGCATGCCACACAAACGAATGCTCCACATGCGGGTTTCACATGCCACCAACTCCACATTCACAGGCAGCTTCAGCGCCACAGCCGTTTTCAGATAGCCCTCAATGCAAAGGCTCTAGACGCAAATATTGGTGTGAGAGCTAATTCAATCAAGGAAACACTGCATGTTGGTGAAGGGCATATTGAAGAAGGATCAGCCGAGTGGTTCTTGTGGGAGAACAACTCCATTTGGCTCACTAACTTCACACACCATCAGGCTTCCAAGCAGCTCTCAAGGAAACTCAGTTTGCACACTCTATGCCTAGTGCCCTTTGAGTGCCTAGGACTGAAATGATCCTGGTAGAGCATCCCACACAAACGAATGCTCCACATGCGGGTTTCACATGCCACCAACTCCACATTCACAGGCAACTTCAGCACCACAGCTGTTTTCAGATAGCCCTCAATGCAAAGGCTCTAGACGCAAATATTGGTGTGAGAGCTAATTCAATCAAGGAAACACTGCATGTTGGTGAAGGGCATATTGAAGAAGGATCAGCCGAGTGGTTCTTGTGGGAGAACAACTCCATTTGGCTCACTAACTTCACACACCATCAGGCTTCCAAGCAGCTCTCAAGGAAACTCAGTTTTCACACTCTATGCCTAGTGCCCTTTGAGTGCCTAGGACTGAAATGATCCTGGTAGAGCATCCCACACAAACGAATGCTCCACATGCGGGTTTCTCATGCCACCAACTCCACATTCACAGGCAACTTCAGCGCCACAGCCGTTTTCAGATAGCCCTCAATGCAAAGGCTCTAGACGCAAATATTGATGTGAGAGCTAATTCAATCAAGGAAACACTGCATGTTGGTGAAGGGCATATTGAAGAAGGATCAGCCGAGTGGTTCTTGTGTGAGAACAACTCCATTTGGCTCACTAACTTCACACACCATCAGGCTTCCAAGCAGCTCTCAAGGAAACTCAGTTTTCACACTCTATGCTTAGTGCCCTTTGAGTGCATTATCTAGGAATGAACCTGGTAGAACATCCCACACAAACGAATGCTCCACATGCGGGTTTCACATGCCATCAACTCCACATTGACAGGCAACTTCAGCGCCACAGCCGTTTTCAGATAGCCCTCAATGCAAAGGCTCTAGACGCAAATATTTGTGTGGGGGATAATTCAATCAAGGAAACAGTGCATGTTGGTGGAGGGCATATTGAAGAAGGATCAGCCGAGTGGTTCTTGTGGGAGAACAACTCCATTTGGCTCACTAACTTCACACACCATCAGGCTTCCAAGCAGCTCTCAGGGAAACTCAGTTTTCACACTCTATGCTTAGTGCCCTTTGAGTGAGTAGGACTGAAATGAAGCTTGGTGAGCATGCCACACAAACGAATGCTCCACATGCGGGTTTCACATGCCACCAACTCCACATTCACAGGCAGCTTCAGCGCCACAGCCGTTTTCAGATAGCCCTCAATGCAAAGGCTCTAGACGCAAATATTGGTGTGAGAGCTAATTCAATCAAGGAAACACTGCATGTTGGTGAAGGGCATATTGAAGAAGGATCAGCCGAGTGGTTCTTGTGGGAGAACAACTCCATTTGGCTCACTAACTTCACACACCATCAGGCTTCCAAGCAGCTCTCAAGGAAACTTAATTTGCACACTCTATGCTTAGTGCCCTTTGAGTGTATTATCTAGGAATGAACCTGGTAGAGCATCCCACACAAACGAATGCTCCACATGCGGGTTTCACATGCCACCAACTCCACATTCACAGGCAACTTCAGCACCACAGCTGTTTTCAGATAGCCCTCAATGCAAAGGCTCTAGACGCAAATATTGGTGTGAGAGCTAATTCAATCAAGGAAACACTGCATGTTGGTGAAGGGCATATTGAAGAAGGATCAGCCGAGTGGTTCTTGTGGGAGAACAACTCCATTTGGCTCACTAACTTCACACACCATCAGGCTTCCAAGCAGCTCTCAAGGAAACTCAGTTTTCACACTCTATGCCTAGTGCCCTTTGAGTGCCTAGGACTGAAATGATCCTGGTAGAGCATCCCACACAAACGAATGCTCCACATGCGGGTTTCTCATGCCACCAACTCCACATTCACAGGCAACTTCAGCGCCACAGCCGTTTTCAGATAGCCCTCAATGCAAAGGCTCTAGACGCAAATATTGATGTGAGAGCTAATTCAATCAAGGAAACACTGCATGTTGGTGAAGGGCATATTGAAGAAGGATCAGCCGAGTGGTTCTTGTGTGAGAACAACTCCATTTGGCTCACTAACTTCACACACCATCAGGCTTCCAAGCAGCTCTCAAGGAAACTCAGTTTTCACACTCTATGCTTAGTGCCCTTTGAGTGCATTATCTAGGAATGAACCTGGTAGAACATCCCACACAAACGAATGCTCCACATGCGGGTTTCACATGCCATCAACTCCACATTGACAGGCAACTTCAGCGCCACAGCCGTTTTCAGATAGCCCTCAATGCAAAGGCTCTAGACGCAAATATTTGTGTGGGGGATAATTCAATCAAGGAAACAGTGCATGTTGGTGGAGGGCATATTGAAGAAGGATCAGCCGAGTGGTTCTTGTGGGAGAACAACTCCATTTGGCTCACTAACTTCACACACCATCAGGCTTCCAAGCAGCTCTCAGGGAAACTCAGTTTTCACACTCTATGCTTAGTGCCCTTTGAGTGAGTAGGACTGAAATGAAGCTTGGTGAGCATGCCACACAAACGAATGCTCCACATGCGGGTTTCACATGCCACCAACTCCACATTCACAGGCAGCTTCAGCGCCACAGCCGTTTTCAGATAGCCCTCAATGCAAAGGCTCTAGACGCAAATATTGGTGTGAGAGCTAATTCAATCAAGGAAACACTGCATGTTGGTGAAGGGCATATTGAAGAAGGATCAGCCGAGTGGTTCTTGTGGGAGAACAACTCCATTTGGCTCACTAACTTCACACACCATCAGGCTTCCAAGCAGCTCTCAAGGAAACTCAGTTTTCACACTCTATGCTTAGTGCCCTTTGAGTGCATTATCTAGGAATGAACCTGGTAGAGCATCCCACACAAACGAATGCTCCACATGCGGGTTTCACATGCCACCAACTCCACATTCACAGGCAACTTCAGCACCACAGCTGTTTTCAGATAGCCCACAATGCAAAGGCTCTAGACGCAAATATTGGTGTGAGAGCTAATTCAATCAAGGAAACACTGCATGTTGGTGAAGGGCATATTGAAGAAGGATCAGCCGAGTGGTTCTTGTGGGAGAACAACTCCATTTGGCTCACTAACTTCACACACCATCAGGCTTCCAAGCAGCTCTCAAGGAAACTCAGTTTTCACACTCTATGCTTAGTGCCCTTTGAGTGCATTATCTAGGAATGAACCTGGTAGAGCATCCCACACAAACGAATGCTCCACATGCGGGTTTCACATGCCACCAACTCCACATTCACAGGCAACTTCAGCGCCACAGCCGTTTTCAGATAGCCCTCAATGCAAAGGCTCTAGACGCAAATATTGGTGTGAGAGCTAATTCAATCAAGGAAACACTGCATGTTGGTGAAGGGCATATTGAAGAAGGATCAGCCGAGTGGTTCTTGTGGGAGAACAACTCCATTTGGCTCACTAACTTCACACACCATCAGGCTTCCAAGCAGCTCTCAAGGAAACTCAGTTTTCACACTCTATGCCTAGTGCCCTTTGAGTGCCTAGGACTGAAATGATCCTGGTAGAGCATCCCACACAAACGAATGCTCCACATGCGGGTTTCTCATGCCACCAACTCCACATTCACAGGCAACTTCAGCGCCACAGCCGTTTTCAGATAGCCCTCAATGCAAAGGCTCTAGACGCAAATATTGATGTGAGAGCTAATTCAATCAAGGAAACACTGCATGTTGGTGAAGGGCATATTGAAGAAGGATCAGCCGAGTGGTTCTTGTGTGAGAACAACTCCATTTGGCTCACTAACTTCACACACCATCAGGCTTCCAAGCAGCTCTCAAGGAAACTCAGTTTTCACACTCTATGCTTAGTGCCCTTTGAGTGCATTATCTAGGAATGAACCTGGTAGAACATCCCACACAAACGAATGCTCCACATGCGGGTTTCACATGCCACCAACTCGACATTCACAGGCAACTTCAGCGCCACAGCCGTTTTCAGATAGCCCTCAATGCAAAGGCTCTAGACGCAAATATTTGTGTGGGGGATAATTCAATCAAGGAAACAGTGCATGTTGGTGGAGGGCATATTGAAGAAGGATCAGCCGAGTGGTTCTTGTGGGAGAACAACTCCATTTGGCTCACTAACTTCACACACCATCAGGCTTCCAAGCAGCTCTCAGGGAAACTCAGTTTTCACACTCTATGCTTAGTGCCCTTTGAGAGAGTAGGACTGAAATGAAGCTTGGTGAGCATGCCACACAAACGAATGCTCCACATGCGGGTTTCACATGCCACCAACTCCACATTCACAGGCAGCTTCAGCGCCACAGCCGTTTTCAGATAGCCCTCAATGCAAAGGCTCTAGACGCAAATATTGGTGTGAGAGCTAATTCAATCAAGGAAACACTGCATGTTGGTGAAGGGCATATTGAAGAAGGATCAGCCGAGTGGTTCTTGTGGGAGAACAACTCCATTTGGCTCACTAACTTCACACACCATCAGGCTTCCAAGCAGCTCTCAAGGAAACTCAGTTTGCACACTCTATGCTTAGTGCCCTTTGAGTGCATTATCTAGGAATGAACCTGGTAGAGCATCCCACACAAACGAATGCTCCACATGCGGGTTTCACATGCCACCAACTCCACATTCACAGGCAACTTCAGCACCACAGCTGTTTTCAGATAGCCCACAATGCAAAGGCTCTAGACGCAAATATTGGTGTGAGAGCTAATTCAATCAAGGAAACACTGCATGTTGGTGAAGGGCATATTGAAGAAGGATCAGCCGAGTGGTTCTTGTGGGAGAACAACTCCATTTGGCTCACTAACTTCACACACCATCAGGCTTCCAAGCAGCTCTCAAGGAAACTCAGTTTTCACACTCTATGCTTAGTGCCCTTTGAGTGCATTATCTAGGAATGAACCTGGTAGAGCATCCCACACAAACGAATGCTCCACATGCGGGTTTCACATGCCACCAACTCCACATTCACAGGCAACTTCAGCGCCACAGCCGTTTTCAGATAGCCCTCAATGCAAAGGCTCTAGACGCAAATATTGGTGTGAGAGCTAATTCAATCAAGGAAACACTGCATGTTGGTGAAGGGCATATTGAAGAAGGATCAGCCGAGTGGTTCTTGTGGGAGAACAACTCCATTTGGCTCACTAACTTCACACACCATCAGGCTTCCAAGCAGCTCTCAAGGAAACTCAGTTTTCACACTCTATGCCTAGTGCCCTTTGAGTGCCTAGGACTGAAATGATCCTGGTAGAGCATCCCACACAAACGAATGCTCCACATGCGGGTTTCACATGCCACCAACTCCACATTGACAGGCAACTTCAGCGCCACAGCCGTTTTCAGATAGCCCTCAATGCAAAGGCTCTAGACGCAAATATTGATGTGAGAGCTAATTCAATCAAGGAAACACTGCATGTTGGTGAAGGGCATATTGAAGAAGGATCAGCCGAGTGGTTCTTGTGGGAGAACAACTCCATTTGGCTCACTAACTTCACACACCATCAGGCTTCCAAGCAGCTATCAGGGAAACTCAGTTTTCACACTCTATGCTTAGTGCCCTTTGAGTGCATTATCTAGGAATGAACCAGGTAGAACATCCCACACAAACGAATGCTCCACATGCGGGTTTCACATGCCACCAACTCCACATTCACAGGCAACTTCAGCGCCACAGCCGTTTTCAGATAGCCCTCAATGCAAAGGCTCTAGACGCAAATATTGGTGTGAGAGCTAATTCAATCAAGGAAACACTGCATGTTGGTGAAGGGCATATTGAAGAAGGATCAGCCGAGTGGTTCTTGTGTGAGAACAACTCCATTTGGCTCACTAACTTCACACACCATCAGGCTTCCAAGCAGCTCTCAAGGAAACTCAGTTTTCACACTCTATGCTTAGTGCCCTTTGAGTGCCTAGGACTGAAATGATCCTGGTAGAGCATCCCACACAAACGAATGCTCCACATGCGGGTTTCACATGCCACCAACTCCACATTCACAGGCAACTTCAGCGCCACAGCCGTTTTCAGATAGCCCTCAATGCAAAGGCTCTAGACGCAAATATTGATGTGAGAGCTAATTCAATCAAGGAAACACTGCATGTTGGTGAAGGGCATATTGAAGAAGGATCAGCCGAGTGGTTCTTGTGGGAGAACAACTCCATTTTTCTCACTAACTTCACACACCATCAGGCTTCCAAGCAGCTCTCAAGGAAACTCAGTTTGCACACTCCATGCTTAGTGCCCTTTGAGTGCATTATCTAGGAATGAACCTGGTAGAGCATCCCACACAAACGAATGCTCCACATGCGGGTTTCACATGCCACCAACTCCACATTCACAGGCAACTTCAGCACCACAGCTGTTTTCAGTTAGCCCACAATGCAAAGGCTCTAGACGCAAATATTGGTGTGAGAGCTAATTCAATCAAGGAAACACTGCATGTTGGTGAAGGGCATATTGAAGAAGGATCAGCCGAGTGGTTTTTGTGGGAGAACAACTCCATTTGGCTCACTAACTTCACACACCGTCAGGCTTCCAAGCAGCTCTCAAGGAAACTCAGTTTTCACACTCTATGCCTAGTGCCCTTTGAGTGCCTAGGACTGAAATGATCCTGGTAGAGCATCCCACACAAAAGAATGCTCCACATGCGGGTTTCACATGCCACCAACTCCACATTGACAGGCAACTTCAGCGCCACAGCCGTTTTCAGATAGCCCTCAATGCAAAGGCTCTAGACGCAAATATTGGTGTGAGAGCTAATTCAATCAAGGAAACACTGCATGTTGGTGAAGGGCATATTGAAGAAGGATCAGCCGAGTGGTTCTTGTGTGAGAACAACTCCATTTGGCTCACTAACTTCACACACCATCAGGCTTCCAAGCAGCTATCAGGGAAACTCAGTTTTCACACTCTATGCTTAGTGCCCTTTGAGTGCATTATCTAGGAATGAACCTGGTAGAGCATCCCACACAAACGAATGCTCCACATGCGGGTTTCACATGCCACCAACTCCACATTCACAGGCAACTTCAGCGCCACAGCCGTTTTCAGATAGCCCTCAATGCAAAGGCTCTAGAAGCATATATTGGTGTGAGAGCTAATTCAATCAAGGAAACAATGCATGTTGGTGAAGGGCATATTGAAGAAGGATCAGCCGAGTGGTTCTTGTGTGAGAACAACTCCATTTGGCTCACTAACTTCACACACCATCAGGCTTCCAAGCAGCTCTCAAGGAAACTCAGTTTTCACACTCTATGCTTAGTGCCCTTTGAGTGCATTATCTAGGAATGAACCTGGTAGAATATCCCACACAAACGAATGCTCCACATGCGGGTTTCACATGCCACCAACTCCACATTCACAGGCAACTTCAGCGCCACAGCCGTTTTCAGATAGCCCTCAATGCAAAGGCTCTAGACGCAAATATTTGTGTGGGGGATAATTCAATCAAGGAAACAGTGCATGTTGGTGGAGGGCATATTGAAGAAGGATCAGCCGAGTGGTTCTTGTGGGAGAACAACTCCATTTGGCTCACTAACTTCACACACCATCAGGCTTCCAAGCAGCTCTCAGGGAAACTCAGTTTTCACACTCTATGCTTAGTGCCCTTTGAGTGAGTAGGACTGAAATGAAGCTTGGTGAGCATCCCACACAAACGAATGCTCCACATGCGGGTTTCACATGCCACCAACTCCACATTCACAGGCAACTTCAGCACCACAGCTGTTTTCAGATAGCCCTCAATGCAAAGGCTCTAGACGCAAATATTGGTGTGAGAGCTAATTCAATCAAGGAAACACTGCATGTTGGTGAAGGGCATATTGAAGAAGGATCAGCCGAGTGGTTCTTGTGGGAGAACAACTTCATTTGGCTCACTAACTTCACACACCATCAGGCTTCCAAGCAGCTCTCAAGGAAACTCAGTTTTCACACTCTATGCCTAGTGCCCTTTGAGTGCCTAGGACTGAAATGATCCTGGTAGAGCATCCCACACAAACGAATGCTCCACATGCGGGTTTCACATGCCACCAACTCCACATTCACAGGCAACTTCAGCGCCACAGCCGTTTTCAGATAGCCCTCAATGCAAAGGCTCTAGACGCAAATATTGATGTGAGAGCTAATTCAATCAAGGAAACACTGCATGTTGGTGAAGGGCATATTGAAGAAGGATCAGCCGAGTGGTTCTTGTGGGAGAACAACTCCATTTGGCTCACTAACTTCACACACCATCAGGCTTCCAAGCAGCTATCAGGGAAACTCAGTTTTCACACTCTATGCTTAGTGCCCTTTGAGTGCATTATCTAGGAATGAACCTGGTAGAACATCCCACACAAACGAATGCTCCACATGCGGGTTTCACATGCCACCAACTCCACATTCACAGGCAACTTCAGCGCCACAGCCGTTTTCAGATAGCCCTCAATGCAAAGGCTCTAGACGCAAATATTGGTGTGAGAGCTAATTCAATCAAGGAAACACTGCATGTTGGTGAAGGGCATATTGAAGAAGGATCAGCCGAGTGGTTCTTGTGGGAGAACAACTCCATTTGGCTCACTAACTTCACACACCATCAGGCTTCCAAGCAGCTCTCAAGGAAACTCAGTTTTCACACTCTATGCTTAGTGCCCTTTGAGTACCTAGGACTGAAATGAAGCTTGGTGAGCATCCCACACAAACGAATGCTCCACATGCGGGTTTCACATGCCACCAACTCCACATTCACAGGCAACTTCAGCGCCACAGCCGTTTTCAGATAGCCCTCAATGCAAAGGCTCTAGACGCAAATATTGGTGTGAGAGCTAATTCAATCAAGGAAACACTGCATGTTGGTGAAGGGCATATTGAAGAAGGATCAGCCGAGTGGTTCTTGTGGGAGAACAACTCCATTTGGCTCACTAACTTCACACACCATCAGGCTTCCAAGCAGCTCTCAAGGAAACTCAGTTTTCACACTCTATGCTTAGTGCCCTTTGAGTACCTACGACTGAAATGAACCTGGTAGAGCATCCCACACAAACGAATGCTCCACATGCGGGTTTCACATGCCACCAACTCCACATTGACAGGCAACTTCAGCGCCACAGCCGTTTTCAGATAGCCCTCAATGCAAAGGCTCTAGACGCAAATATTGGTGTGAGAGCTAATTCAATCAAGGAAACACTGCATGTTGGTGAAGGGCATATTGAAGAAGGATCGGCCGAGTGGTTCTTGTGGGAGAACAACTCCATTTGGCTCACTAACTTCACACACCATCAGGGTTCCAAGCAGCTCTCAAGGAAACTCAGTTTTCACACTCTATGCTTAGTGCCCTTTGAGTGCATTATCTAGGAATGAACCTGGTAGAGCATCCCACACAAACGAATGCTCCACATGCGGGTTTCACATGCCACCAACTCCACATTCACAGGCAACTTCAGCGCCACAGCCGTTTTCAGATAGCCCTCAATGCAAAGGCTCTAGACACAAATATTGGTGTGAGAGCTAATTCAATCAAGGAAACACTGCATTTGGTGAAGGGCATATTGAAGAAGGATCAGCCGAGTGGTTCTTGTGGGAGAACAACTCCATTTGGCTCACTAACTTCACACACCATCAGGCTTCCAAGCAGCTCTCAAGGAAACTCAGTTTTCACACTCTATGCTTAGTGCCCTTTGAGTGCCTAGGATTGAAATAAACCTGGTAGAGCATCCCACACAAACGAATGCTCCACATGCGGGTTTCACATGCCACCAACTCCACATTCACAGGCAACTTCAGCGCCACAGCCGTTTTCAGATAGCCCTCAATGCAAAGGCTCTAGACACAAATATTGGTGTGAGAGCTAATTCAATCAAGGAAACACTGCATGTTGGTGAAGGGCATATTGAAGAAGGATCAGCCGAGTGGTTCTTGTGGGAGAACAACTCCATTTGGCTCACTAACTTCACACACCATCAGGCTTCCAAGCAGCTCTCAAGGAAACTCAGTTTTCACACTCTATGCTTAGTGCCCTTTGAGTGCATTATCTAGGAATGAACCTGGTAGAGCATCCCACACAAACGAATGCTCCACATGCGGGTTTCACATGCCACCAACTCCACATTCACAGGCAACTTCAGCGCCACAGCCGTTTTCAGATAGCCCTCAATGCAAAGGCTCTAGACGCAAATATTGGTGTGAGAGCTAATTCAATCAAGGAAACACTGCATGTTGGTGAAGGGCATATTGAAGAAGGATCAGCCGAGTGGTTCTTGTGGGAGAACAACTCCATTTGGCTCACTAACTTCACACACCATCAGGCTTCCAAGCAGCTCTCAAGGAAACTCAGTTTTCACACTCTATGCTTAGTGCCCTTTGAGTGCCTAGGACTGAAATAAACCTGGTAGAGCATCCCACATAAACGAATGCTCCACATGCGGGTTTCACATGCCACCAACTCCACATTCACAGGCAACTTCAGCGCCACAGCCGTTTTCAGATAGCCCTCAATGCAAAGGCTCTAGACGCATATATTGGTGTGAGAGCTAATTCAATCAAGGAAACACTGCATGTTGGTGAAGGGCATATTGAAGAAGGATCAGCCGAGTGGTTCTTGTGGGAGAACAACTCCATTTGGCTCACTAACTTCACACACCATCAGGCTTCCAAGCAGCTCTCAAGGAAACTCAGTTTTCACACTCTATGCTTAGTGCCCTTTGAGTGCATTATCTAGGAATGAACCTGGTAGAACATCCCACACAAACGAATGCTCCACATGCGGGTTTCACATGCCACCAACTCCACATTGACAGGCAACTTCAGCGCCACAGCCGTTTTCAGACAGCCCTCAAAGCAAAGGCTCTAGACGCAAATATTTGTGTGGGGGATAATTCAATCAAGGAAACAGTGCATGTTGGTGAAGGGCATATTGAAGAAGGATCAGCCGAGTGGTTCTTATGGGAGAACAACTCCATTTGGCTCACTAACTTCACACACCATCAGGCTTCCAAGCAGCTCTCAGGGAAACTCAGTTTTCACACTCTATGCTTAGTGCCCTTTGAGTGAGTAGGACTGAAATGAAGCTTGGTGAGCATGCCACACAAACGAATGCTCCACATGCGGGTTTCACATGCCACCAACTCCACATTCACAGGCAACTTCAGCGCCACAGCCGTTTTCAGATAGCCCTCAATGCAAAGGCTCTAGACGCAAATATTGGTGTGAGAGCTAATTCAATCAAGGAAACACTGCATGTTGGTGAAGGGCATATTGAAGAAGGATCAGCCGAGTGGTTCTTGTGGGAGAACAACTCCATTTGGCTCACTAACTTCACACACCATCAGGCTTGCAAGCAGCTCTCAAGGAAACTCAGTTTGCACACTCTATGCTTAGTGCCCTTTGAGTGCCTAGGATTGAAATAAACCTGGTAGAGCATCCCACACAAACGAATGCTCCACATGCGGGTTTCACATGCCACCAACTCCACATTCACAGGCAACTTCAGCGCCACAGCCGTTTTCAGGTAGCCCTCAATGCAAAGGCTCTAGACGCAAATATTGGTGTGAGAGCTAATTCAATCAAGGAAACACTGCATGTTGGTGAAGGGCATATTGAAGAAGGATCAGCCGAGTGGTTCTTGTGGGAGAACAACTCCATTTGGCTCACTAACTTCACACACCATCAGGGTTCCAAGCAGCTCTCAAGGAAACTCAGTTTTCACACTCTATGCTTAGTGCCCTTTGAGTGCATTATCTAGGAATGAACCTGGTAGAGCATCCCACACAAACGAATGCTCCACATGCGGGTTTCACATGCCACCAACTCCACATTCACAGGCAACTTCAGCGCCACAGCCGTTTTCAGATAGCCCTCAATGCAAAGGCTCTAGACACAAATATTGGTGTGAGAGCTAATTCAATCAAGGAAACACTGCATGTTGGTGAAGGGCATATTGAAGAAGGATCAGCCGAGTGGTTCTTGTGTGAGAACAACTCCATTTGGCTCACTAACTTCACACACCATCAGGCTTCCAAGCAGCTCTCAAGGAAACTCAGTTTTCACACTCTATGCTTAGTGCCCTTTGAGTGCATTATCTAGGAATGAACCTGGTAGAGCATCCCACACAAACGAATGCTCCACATGCGGGTTTCACATGCCACCAACTCCACATTCACAGGCAACTTCAGCGCCACAGCCGTTTTCAGATAGCCCTCAATGCAAAGGCTCTAGACACAAATATTGGTGTGAGAGCTAATTCAATCAAGGAAACACTGCATTTGGTGAAGGGCATATTGAAGAAGGATCAGCCGAGTGGTTCTTGTGGGAGAACAACTCCATTTGGCTCACTAACTTCACACACCATCAGGCTTCCAAGCAGCTCTCAAGGAAACTCAGTTTTCACACTCTATGCTTAGTGCCCTTTGAGTGCCTAGGATTGAAATAAACCTGGTAGAGCATCCCACACAAACGAATGCTCCACATGCGGGTTTCACATGCCACCAACTCCACATTCACAGGCAACTTCAGCGCCACAGCCGTTTTCAGATAGCCCTCAATGCAAAGGCTCTAGACACAAATATTGGTGTGAGAGCTAATTCAATCAAGGAAACACTGCATGTTGGTGAAGGGCATATTGAAGAAGGATCAGCCGAGTGGTTCTTGTGGGAGAACAACTCCATTTGGCTCACTAACTTCACACACCATCAGGCTTCCAAGCAGCTCTCAAGGAAACTCAGTTTTCACACTCTATGCTTAGTGCCCTTTGAGTGCATTATCTAGGAATGAACCTGGTAGAGCATCCCACACAAACGAATGCTCCACATGCGGGTTTCACATGCCACCAACTCCACATTCACAGGCAACTTCAGCGCCACAGCCGTTTTCAGATAGCCCTCAATGCAAAGGCTCTAGACGCAAATATTGGTGTGAGAGCTAATTCAATCAAGGAAACACTGCATGTTGGTGAAGGGCATATTGAAGAAGGATCAGCCGAGTGGTTCTTGTGGGAGAACAACTCCATTTGGCTCACTAACTTCACACACCATCAGGCTTCCAAGCAGCTCTCAAGGAAACTCAGTTTTCACACTCTATGCTTAGTGCCCTTTGAGTGCCTAGGACTGAAATAAACCTGGTAGAGCATCCCACATAAACGAATGCTCCACATGCGGGTTTCACATGCCACCAACTCCACATTCACAGGCAACTTCAGCGCCACAGCCGTTTTCAGATAGCCCTCAATGCAAAGGCTCTAGACGCATATATTGGTGTGAGAGCTAATTCAATCAAGGAAACACTGCATGTTGGTGAAGGGCATATTGAAGAAGGATCAGCCGAGTGGTTCTTGTGGGAGAACAACTCCATTTGGCTCACTAACTTCACACACCATCAGGCTTCCAAGCAGCTCTCAAGGAAACTCAGTTTTCACACTCTATGCTTAGTGCCCTTTGAGTGCATTATCTAGGAATGAACCTGGTAGAACATCCCACACAAACGAATGCTCCACATGCGGGTTTCACATGCCACCAACTCCACATTGACAGGCAACTTCAGCGCCACAGCCGTTTTCAGACAGCCCTCAAAGCAAAGGCTCTAGACGCAAATATTTGTGTGGGGGATAATTCAATCAAGGAAACAGTGCATGTTGGTGAAGGGCATATTGAAGAAGGATCAGCCGAGTGGTTCTTATGGGAGAACAACTCCATTTGGCTCACTAACTTCACACACCATCAGGCTTCCAAGCAGCTCTCAGGGAAACTCAGTTTTCACACTCTATGCTTAGTGCCCTTTGAGTGAGTAGGACTGAAATGAAGCTTGGTGAGCATGCCACACAAACGAATGCTCCACATGCGGGTTTCACATGCCACCAACTCCACATTCACAGGCAACTTCAGCGCCACAGCCGTTTTCAGATAGCCCTCAATGCAAAGGCTCTAGACGCAAATATTGGTGTGAGAGCTAATTCAATCAAGGAAACACTGCATGTTGGTGAAGGGCATATTGAAGAAGGATCAGCCGAGTGGTTCTTGTGGGAGAACAACTCCATTTGGCTCACTAACTTCACACACCATCAGGCTTGCAAGCAGCTCTCAAGGAAACTCAGTTTGCACACTCTATGCTTAGTGCCCTTTGAGTGCCTAGGATTGAAATAAACCTGGTAGAGCATCCCACACAAACGAATGCTCCACATGCGGGTTTCACATGCCACCAACTCCACATTCACAGGCAACTTCAGCGCCACAGCCGTTTTCAGGTAGCCCTCAATGCAAAGGCTCTAGACGCAAATATTGGTGTGAGAGCTAATTCAATCAAGGAAACACTGCATGTTGGTGAAGGGCATATTGAAGAAGGATCAGCCGAGTGGTTCTTGTGGGAGAACAACTCCATTTGGCTCACTAACTTCACACACCATCAGGGTTCCAAGCAGCTCTCAAGGAAACTCAGTTTTCACACTCTATGCTTAGTGCCCTTTGAGTGCATTATCTAGGAATGAACCTGGTAGAGCATCCCACACAAACGAATGCTCCACATGCGGGTTTCACATGCCACCAACTCCACATTCACAGGCAACTTCAGCGCCACAGCCGTTTTCAGATAGCCCTCAATGCAAAGGCTCTAGACACAAATATTGGTGTGAGAGCTAATTCAATCAAGGAAACACTGCATGTTGGTGAAGGGCATATTGAAGAAGGATCAGCCGAGTGGTTCTTGTGGGAGAACAACTCCATTTGGCTCACTAACTTCACACACCATCAGGCTTCCAAGCAGCTCTCAAGGAAACTCAGTTTTCACACTCTATGCTTAGTGCCCTTTGAGTGCCTAGGATTGAAATAAACCTGGTAGAGCATCCCACACAAACGAATGCTCCACATGCGGATTTCACATGCCACCAACTCCACATTCACAGGCAACTTCAGCGCCACAGCCGTTTTCAGATAGCCCTCAATGCAAAGGCTCTAGACACAAATATTGGTGTGAGAGCTAATTCAATCAAGGAAACACTGCATGTTGGTGAAGGGCATATTGAAGAAGGATCAGCCGAGTGGTTCTTGTGGGAGAACAACTCCATTTGGCTCACTAACTTCACACACCATCAGGCTTCCAAGCAGCTCTCAAGGAAACTCAGTTTTCACACTCTATGCTTAGTGCCCTTTGAGTGCATTATCTAGGAATGAACCTGGTAGAGCATCCCACACAAACGAATGCTCCACATGCGGGTTTCACATGCCACCAACTCCACATTCACAGGCAACTTCAGCGCCACAGCCGTTTTCAGATAGCCCTCAATGCAAAGGCTCTAGACGCAAATATTGGTGTGAGAGCTAATTCAATCAAGGAAACACTGCATGTTGGTGAAGGGCATATTGAAGAAGGATCAGCCGAGTGGTTCTTGTGTGAGAACAACTCCATTTGGCTCACTAACTTCACACACCATCAGGCTTCCAAGCAGCTCTCAAGGAAACTCAGTTTTCACACTCTATGCTTAGTGCCCTTTGAGTGCATTATCTAGGAATGAACCTGGTAGAACATCCCACACAAACGAATGCTCCACATGCGGGTTTCACATGCCACCAACTCCACATTGACAGGCAACTTCAGCGCCACAGCCGTTTTCAGATAGCCCTCAATGCAAAGGCTCTAGACGCAAATATTGGTGTGGGGGATAATTCAATCAAGGAAACAGTGCATGTTGGTGAAGGGCATATTGAAGAAGGATCAGCCGAGTGGTTCTTGTGGGAGAACAACTCCATTTGGCTCACTAACTTCACACACCATCAGGCTTCCAAGCAGCTCTCAGGGAAACTCAGTTTTCACACTCTATGCTTAGTGCCCTTTGAGTGAGTAGGACTGAAATGAAGCTTGGTGAGCATGCCACACAAACGAATGCTCCACATGCGGGTTTCACATGCCACCAACTCCACATTCACAGGCAACTTCAGCACCACAGCCGTTTTCAGATAGCCCTCAATGCAAAGGCTCTAGACGCAAATATTGGTGTGAGAGCTAATTCAATCAAGGAAACACTGCATTTGGTGAAGGGCATATTGAAGAAGGATCAGCCGAGTGGTTCTTGTGGGAGAACAACTCCATTTGGCTCACTAACTTCACACACCATCAGGCTTCCAAGCAGCTCTCAAGGAAACTCAGTTTTCACACTCTATGCTTAGTGCCCTTTGAGTACCTACGACTGAAATGAACCTGCTAGAGCATCCCACACAAACGAATGCTCCACATGCGGGTTTCACATGCCACCAACTCCACATTCACAGGCAACTTCAGCGCCACAGCCGTTTTCAGATAGCCCTCAATGCAAAGGCTCTAGACGCAAATATTTGTGTGGGGGATAATTCAATCAAGGAAACACTGCATGTTGGTGAAGGGCATATTGAAGAAGGATCAGCCGAGTGGTTCTTGTGGGAGAACAACTCCATTTGGCTCACTAACTTCACACACCATCAGGCTTCCAAGCAGCTCTCAAGGAAACTCAGTTTTCACACTCTATGCTTAGTGCCCTTTGAGTACCTAGGAATGAAATGAAGCTTGGTGAGCATCCAACACAAACGAATGCTCCACATGCGGGTTTCACATGCCACCAACTCCACATTCACAGGCAACTTCAGCGCCACAGCCGTTTTCAGATAGCCCTCAATACAAAGGCTCTAGACGCAAATATTTGTGTGAGAGCTAATTCAATCAAGGAAACACTGCATTTGGTGAAGGGCATATTGAAGAAGGATCAGCCGAGTGGTTCTTGTGGGAGAACAACTCCATTTGGCTCACTAACTTCACACACCATCAGGCTTCCAAGCAGCTCTCAAGGAAACTCAGTTTTCACACTCTATGCTTAGTGCCCTTTGAGTGCATTATCTAGGAATGAACCTGGTAGAGCATCCCACACAAACGAATGCTCCACATGCGGGTTTCACATGCCACCAACTCCACATTCACAGGCAACTTCAGCGCCACAGCCGTTTTCAGATAGCCCTCAATGCAAAGGCTCTAGACACAAATATTGGTGTGAGAGCTAATTCAATCAAGGAAACACTGCATTTGGTGAAGGGCATATTGAAGAAGGATCAGCCGAGTGGTTCTTGTGGGAGAACAACTCCATTTGGCTCACTAACTTCACACACCATCAGGCTTCCAAGCAGCTCTCAAGGAAACTCAGTTTTCACACTCTATGCTTAGTGCCCTTTGAGTGCCTAGGATTGAAATAAACCTGGTAGAGCATCCCACACAAACGAATGCTCCACATGCGGGTTTCACATGCCACCAACTCCACATTCACAGGCAACTTCAGCGCCACAGCCGTTTTCAGATAGCCCTCAATGCAAAGGCTCTAGACACAAATATTGGTGTGAGAGCTAATTCAATCAAGGAAACACTGCATGTTGGTGAAGGGCATATTGAAGAAGGATCAGCCGAGTGGTTCTTGTGGGAGAACAACTCCATTTGGCTCACTAACTTCACACACCATCAGGCTTCCAAGCAGCTCTCAAGGAAACTCAGTTTTCACACTCTATGCTTAGTGCCCTTTGAGTGCATTATCTAGGAATGAACCTGGTAGAGCATCCCACACAAACGAATGCTCCACATGCGGGTTTCACATGCCACCAACTCCACATTCACAGGCAACTTCAGCGCCACAGCCGTTTTCAGATAGCCCTCAATGCAAAGGCTCTAGACGCAAATATTGGTGTGAGAGCTAATTCAATCAAGGAAACACTGCATGTTGGTGAAGGGCATATTGAAGAAGGATCAGCCGAGTGGTTCTTGTGGGAGAACAACTCCATTTGGCTCACTAACTTCACACACCATCAGGCTTCCAAGCAGCTCTCAAGGAAACTCAGTTTTCACACTCTATGCTTAGTGCCCTTTGAGTGCCTAGGACTGAAATAAACCTGGTAGAGCATCCCACATAAACGAATGCTCCACATGCGGGTTTCACATGCCACCAACTCCACATTCACAGGCAACTTCAGCGCCACAGCCGTTTTCAGATAGCCCTCAATGCAAAGGCTCTAGACGCATATATTGGTGTGAGAGCTAATTCAATCAAGGAAACACTGCATGTTGGTGAAGGGCATATTGAAGAAGGATCAGCCGAGTGGTTCTTGTGGGAGAACAACTCCATTTGGCTCACTAACTTCACACACCATCAGGCTTCCAAGCAGCTCTCAAGGAAACTCAGTTTTCACACTCTATGCTTAGTGCCCTTTGAGTGCATTATCTAGGAATGAACCTGGTAGAACATCCCACACAAACGAATGCTCCACATGCGGGTTTCACATGCCACCAACTCCACATTGACAGGCAACTTCAGCGCCACAGCCGTTTTCAGACAGCCCTCAAAGCAAAGGCTCTAGACGCAAATATTTGTGTGGGGGATAATTCAATCAAGGAAACAGTGCATGTTGGTGAAGGGCATATTGAAGAAGGATCAGCCGAGTGGTTCTTATGGGAGAACAACTCCATTTGGCTCACTAACTTCACACACCATCAGGCTTCCAAGCAGCTCTCAGGGAAACTCAGTTTTCACACTCTATGCTTAGTGCCCTTTGAGTGAGTAGGACTGAAATGAAGCTTGGTGAGCATGCCACACAAACGAATGCTCCACATGCGGGTTTCACATGCCACCAACTCCACATTCACAGGCAACTTCAGCGCCACAGCCGTTTTCAGATAGCCCTCAATGCAAAGGCTCTAGACGCAAATATTGGTGTGAGAGCTAATTCAATCAAGGAAACACTGCATGTTGGTGAAGGGCATATTGAAGAAGGATCAGCCGAGTGGTTCTTGTGGGAGAACAACTCCATTTGGCTCACTAACTTCACACACCATCAGGCTTGCAAGCAGCTCTCAAGGAAACTCAGTTTGCACACTCTATGCTTAGTGCCCTTTGAGTGCCTAGGATTGAAATAAACCTGGTAGAGCATCCCACACAAACGAATGCTCCACATGCGGGTTTCACATGCCACCAACTCCACATTCACAGGCAACTTCAGCGCCACAGCCGTTTTCAGGTAGCCCTCAATGCAAAGGCTCTAGACGCAAATATTGGTGTGAGAGCTAATTCAATCAAGGAAACACTGCATGTTGGTGAAGGGCATATTGAAGAAGGATCAGCCGAGTGGTTCTTGTGGGAGAACAACTCCATTTGGCTCACTAACTTCACACACCATCAGGCTTCCAAGCAGCTCTCAAGGAAACTCAGTTTTCACACTCTATGCTTAGTGCCCTTTGAGTGCATTATCTAGGAATGAACCTGGTAGAGCATCCCACACAAACGAATGCTCCACATGCGGGTTTCACATGCCACCAACTCCACATTCACAGGCAACTTCAGCGCCACAGCCGTTTTCAGATAGCCCTCAATGCAAAGGCTCTAGACACAAATATTGGTGTGAGAGCTAATTCAATCAAGGAAACACTGCATGTTGGTGAAGGGCATATTGAAGAAGGATCAGCCGAGTGGTTCTTGTGGGAGAACAACTCCATTTGGCTCACTAACTTCACACACCATCAGGCTTCCAAGCAGCTCTCAAGGAAACTCAGTTTTCACACTCTATGCTTAGTGCCCTTTTAGTGCCTAGGATTGAAATAAACCTGGTAGAGCATCCCACACAAACGAATGCTCCACATGCGGATTTCACATGCCACCAACTCCACATTCACAGGCAACTTCAGCGCCACAGCCGTTTTCAGATAGCCCTCAATGCAAAGGCTCTAGACACAAATATTGGTGTGAGAGCTAATTCAATCAAGGAAACACTGCATGTTGGTGAAGGGCATATTGAAGAAGGATCAGCCGAGTGGTTCTTGTGGGAGAACAACTCCATTTGGCTCACTAACTTCACACACCATCAGGCTTCCAAGCAGCTCTCAAGGAAACTCAGTTTTCACACTCTATGCTTAGTGCCCTTTGAGTGCATTATCTAGGAATGAACCTGGTAGAGCATCCCACACAAACGAATGCTCCACATGCGGGTTTCACATGCCACCAACTCCACATTCACAGGCAACTTCAGCGCCACAGCCGTTTTCAGATAGCCCTCAATGCAAAGGCTCTAGACGCAAATATTGGTGTGAGAGCTAATTCAATCAAGGAAACACTGCATGTTGGTGAAGGGCATATTGAAGAAGGATCAGCCGAGTGGTTCTTGTGTGAGAACAACTCCATTTGGCTCACTAACTTCACACACCATCAGGCTTCCAAGCAGCTCTCAAGGAAACTCAGTTTTCACACTCTATGCTTAGTGCCCTTTGAGTGCATTATCTAGGAATGAACCTGGTAGAACATCCCACACAAACGAATGCTCCACATGCGGGTTTCACATGCCACCAACTCCACATTGACAGGCAACTTCAGCGCCACAGCCGTTTTCAGATAGCCCTCAATGCAAAGGCTCTAGACGCAAATATTGGTGTGGGGGATAATTCAATCAAGGAAACAGTGCATGTTGGTGAAGGGCATATTGAAGAAGGATCAGCCGAGTGGTTCTTGTGGGAGAACAACTCCATTTGGCTCACTAACTTCACACACCATCAGGCTTCCAAGCAGCTCTCAGGGAAACTCAGTTTTCACACTCTATGCTTAGTGCCCTTTGAGTGAGTAGGACTGAAATGAAGCTTGGTGAGCATGCCACACAAACGAATGCTCCACATGCGGGTTTCACATGCCACCAACTCCACATTCACAGGCAACTTCAGCACCACAGCCGTTTTCAGATAGCCCTCAATGCAAAGGCTCTAGACGCAAATATTGGTGTGAGAGCTAATTCAATCAAGGAAACACTGCATTTGGTGAAGGGCATATTGAAGAAGGATCAGCCGAGTGGTTCTTGTGGGAGAACAACTCCATTTGGCTCACTAACTTCACACACCATCAGGCTTCCAAGCAGCTCTCAAGGAAACTCAGTTTTCACACTCTATGCTTAGTGCCCTTTGAGTACCTACGACTGAAATGAACCTGCTAGAGCATCCCACACAAACGAATGCTCCACATGCGGGTTTCACATGCCACCAACTCCACATTCACAGGCAACTTCAGCGCCACAGCCGTTTTCAGATAGCCCTCAATGCAAAGGCTCTAGACGCAAATATTTGTGTGGGGGATAATTCAATCAAGGAAACACTGCATGTTGGTGAAGGGCATATTGAAGAAGGATCAGCCGAGTGGTTCTTGTGGAGAACAACTCCATTTGGCTCACTAACTTCACACACCATCAGGCTTCCAAGCAGCTCTCAAGGAAACTCAGTTTTCACACTCTATGCTTAGTGCCCTTTGAGTACCTAGGAATGAAATGAAGCTTGGTGAGCATCCCACACAAACGAATGCTCCACATGCGGGTTTCACATGCCACCAACTCCACATTCACAGGCAACTTCAGCGCCACAGCCGTTTTCAGATAGCCCTCAATACAAAGGCTCTAGACGCAAATATTTGTGTGAGAGTTAATTCAATCAAGGAAACACTGCATTTGGTGAAGGGCATATTGAAGAAGGATCAGCCGAGTGGTTCTTGTGGGAGAACAACTCCATTTGGCTCACTAACTTCACACACCATCAGGCTTCCAAGCAGCTCTCAAGGAAACTCAGTTTTCACACTCTATGCTTAGTGCCCTTTGAGTGCATTATCTAGGAATGAACCTGGTAGAGCATCCCACACAAACGAATGCTCCACATGCGGGTTTCACATGCCACCAACTCCACATTCACAGGCAACTTCAGCGCCACAGCCGTTTTCAGATAGCCCTCAATGCAAAGGCTCTAGACGCAAATATTGGTGTGAGAGCTAATTCAATCAAGGAAACACTGCATGTTGGTGAAGGGCATATTGAAGAAGGATCAGCCGAGTGGTTCTTGTGGGAGAACAACTCCATTTGGCTCACTAACTTCACACAAAATCAGGCTTCCAAGCAGCTCTCAAGGAAACTCAGTTTTCACACTCTATGCTTAGTGCCCTTTGAGTGCATTATCTAGGAATGAACCTGGTAGAGCATCCCACACAAACGAATGCTCCACATGCGGGTTTCACATGCCACCAACTCCACATTCACAGGCAACTTCAGCGCCACAGCCGTTTTCAGATAGCCCTCAATGTAAAGGCTCTAGATGCAAATATTGGTGTGGGGGACAATTCAATCAAGGAAACACTGCATGTTGGTGAAGGGCATATTGAAGAAGGATCAGCCGAGTGGTTCTTGTGGGAGAACAACTCCATTTGGCTCACTAACATCACACCATCAGGCTTCCAAGCAGCTCTCAAGGAAACTCAGTTTTCACACTCTATGCTTAGTGCCCTTTGAGTACCTAGGACTGAAATGAAGCTTGGTGAGCATCCCACACAAACGAATGCTCCACATGCGGGTTTCACATGCCACCAACTCCACATTGACAGGCAACTTCAGCGCCACAGCCGTTTTCAGATAGCCCTCAATGCAAAGGCTCTAGACGCAAATATTGGTGTGAGGGACAATTCAATCAAGGAAACACTGCATGTTGGTGAAGGGCATATTGAAGAAGGATCAGCCGAGTGGTTCTTGTGGGAGAACAACTCCATTTGGCTCACTAACTTCACACACCATCAGGCTTCCAAGCAGCTCTCAAGGAAACTCAGTTTTCACACTCTATGCTTAGTGCCCTTTGAGTGCATTATCTAGGAATGAACCTGGTAGAGCATCCCACACAAACGAATGCTCCACATGCGGGTTTCACATGCCACCAACTCCACATTCACAGGCAACTTCAGCACCACAGCCGTTTTCAGATAGCCCTCAATGCAAAGGCTCTAGACGCAAATATTGGTGTGAGAGCTAATTCAATCAAGGAAACACTGCATGTTGGTGAAGGGCATATTGAAGAAGGATCAGCCGAGTGGTTCTTGTGGGAGAACAACTCCATTTGGCTCACTAACTTCACACACCATCAGGCTTCCAAGCAGCTCTCAAGGAAACTCAGTTTTCACACTCTATGCTTAGTGCCCTTTGAGTGCCTAGGACTGAAATGAACCTGGTAGAGCATCCCACACAAACGAATGCTCCACATGCGGGTTTCACATGCCACAACTCCACATTGACAGGCAACTTCAGCGCCACAGCCGTTTTCAGATAGCCCTCAATGCAAAGGCTCTAGACGCAAATATTGGTGTGAGAGCTAATTCAATCAAGGAAACACTGCATGTTGGTGAAGGGCATATTGAAGAAGGATCAGCCGAGTGGTTCTTGTGGGAGAACAACTCCATTTGGCTCACTAACTTCACACACCATCAGGCTTCCAAGCAGCTCTCAAGGAAACTCAGTTTTCACACTCTATGCTTAGTGCCCTTTGAGTGCATTATCTAGGAATGAACCTGGTAGAGCATCCCACACAAACGAATGCTCCACATGCGGGTTTCACATGCCACCAACTCCACATTCACAGGCAACTTCAGCACCACAGCCGTTTTCAGAGAGCCCTCAATGCAAAGGCTCTAGACACAAATATTGGTGTGAGAGCTAATTCAATCAAGGAAACACTGCATGTTGGTGAAGGGCATATTGAAGAAGGATCAGCCGAGTGGTTCTTGTGGGAGAACAACTCCATTTGGCTCACTAACTTCACACACATCAGGCTTCCAAGCAGCTCTCAAGGAAACTCAGTTTTCACACTCTATGCTTAGTGCCCTTTGAGTGCCTAGGACTGAAATGAACCTGGTAGAGCATCCCACACAAACGAATGCTCCACATGCGGGTTTCACATGCCACCAACTCCACATTCACAGGCAACGTCAGCGCCACAGCCGTTTTCAGATAGCCCTCAATGCAAAGGCTCTAGACGCAAATATTGGTGTGAGAGCTAATTCAATCAAGGAAACACTGCATGTTGGTGAAGGGCATATTGAAGAAGGATCAGCCGAGTGGTTCTTGTGGGAGAACAACTCCATTTGGCTCACTAACTTCACACACCATCAGGCTTCCAAGCAGCTCTCAAGGAAACTCAGTTTTCACACTCTATGCTTAGTGCCCTTTGAGTGCATTATCTAGGAATGAACCTGGTAGAGCATCCCACACAAACAAATGCTCCACATGCGGGTTTCACATGCCACCAACTCCACATTCACAGGCAACTTCAGCGCCACAGCCGTTTTCAGATAGCCCTCAATGCAAAGGCTCTAGACGCAAATATTGGTGTGAGAGCTAATTCAATCAAGGAAACACTGCATGTTGGTGAAGGGCATATTGAAGAAGGATCGGCCGAGTGGTTCTTGTGGAGAACAACTCCATTTGGCTCACTAACTTCACACACCATCAGGGTTCCAAGCAGCTCTCAAGGAAACTCAGTTTTCACACTCTATGCTTAGTGCCCTTTGAGTGCATTATCTAGGAATGAACCTGGTAGAGCATCCCACACAAACGAATGCTCCACATGCGGGTTTCACATGCCACCAACTCCACATTCACAGGCAACTTCAGCGCCACAGCCGTTTTCAGATAGCCCTCAATGCAAAGGCTCTAGACACAAATATTGGTGTGAGAGCTAATTCAATCAAGGAAACACTGCATGTTGGTGAAGGGCATATTGAAGAAGGATCAGCCGAGTGGTTCTTGTGGGAGAACAACTCCATTTGGCTCACTAACTTCACACACCATCAGGCTTCCAAGCAGCTCTCAAGGAAACTCAGTTTTCACACTCTATGCTTAGTGCCCTTTGAGTGCATTATCTAGGAATGAACCTGGTAGAGCATCCCACACAAACGAATGCTCCACATGCGGGTTTCACATGCCACCAACTCCACATTCACAGGCAACTTCAGCGCCACAGCCGTTTTCAGATAGCCCTCAATGCAAAGGCTCTAGACGCAAATATTGGTGTGAGAGCTAATTCAATCAAGGAAACACTGCATGTTGGTGAAGGGCATATTGAAGAAGGATCAGCCGAGTGGTTCTTGTGGGAGAACAACTCCATTTGGCTCACTAACTTCACACACCATCAGGCTTCCAAGCAGCTCTCAAAGAAACTCAGTTTTCACACTCTATGCTTAGTGCCCTTTGAGTGCATTATCTAGGAATGAACCTGGTAGAACATCCCACACAAACGAATGCTCCACAT